>NW_028259156.1:1212121-1363636 GCF_977971745.1 Zootermopsis nevadensis | reverse complement strand
CAATTCGCACAGAGGATGCTGGATTATAAGACTTGCATCTAACAGAAGATGAATTGTAGTGGCTGTTTCACGTTTCCCGTTGCGCGAGGTGGCCCGTATTTCCTGTGCACAACATTTAGGGAGTTCGCCCCCCCCCCCCCATTTTCGTTGGCTTTCACCAGACCACTGTAGTGGTCCAGAATTGGCTCTTGATTGTTTGCAGTTTATGTACGGAAGTTGTGTGTTAGACGTCGTCTATTGTCTGAGCAGCGCCGGACTTAGCGCGTATATTAACTAAGCCTCAGTTTATGGCCCTTCAAAAAATGAATTATAAATTTTACGTTTTAGCTTCGCCAATCACAGCCAGCTGCCGAAACGTCTTGCGTGTATAAGTGTTAAACACAATACAGTATTCTTGTAACGAACAGCCACTTTTACGTAATCATTAACGGCTATTTTAGACCAGAGCCTCCCGAATTCGAATCAGAGTTCTGTCTACTCGGCCGCGACTTTCGATGGGAATTATTTGTTGTTGTGTTGGCCCCACGTATTAGGCTGCTTCCTGTAACGTTGTGGGCCTGATTGGTTGATGATGGCGTTGTCTGTCGAATTCTTCAGTTTTGTCTTAGTAAACCCGTGTTGTTCTTTGAAAAGGATCCATCACATCAGGATTTTATTTTCTATTTTAAAGTTGGATATTTATTCTGTTTTGGTGATCCCCGTTTAACGCAGTCTTGTTCTTGTGTTTAATTCTTATGGTTTGGCGCGTGGCATTGTTTGATTGAGAGAGATTTCCAAAAAAAATTGAAGTCACACCCAAGTAATTGGCTGTATGGCTGTTTGTGATCCCAGATACCAGACCAACAATTGTTAGCGGATTTTCGTAGATTTAACGTTTTCAAATATAACCTAATAGGGGGATGATCGCTGATGAAGAATTTAGAAGGGTATGGATGGACGGAGTCTGAGTATCTTACCATTTCGTTGAAGGGACTTAGGGAATCTATTACCAAATGTCTCAGTCAAGAAGCAGGAGTGTTAATCACTAAATCGCCAAGTTTGATAACATTCGAGAAATGTTGAACGGAATTTATGTCATCAAGTCACGTGTTTGTTGGAACTTATCGTGATGTCTGTGAAGTGCTGGTCGTGGGTCACGGTTCTCAGTTTACAACCCTCATCAACTTCGTTTACGTAGCAGATCGGGCCAGAGTCCATTTGTAAGAAACCGCCCGGAACGTATCACAGCGAAATTAAGTTGTTGGAATATTTTTACATTCTCTACCCCTCTCCCGCCATGATTCAATTCCCTGAGAGGCCCCTTTGAAAAGCCAATGACGTTTCCACGTCGTGGGAATTTGGGACGATTTCCACTGATGTCCTGAATGATCCTTTTCTGGTAGTCGATTTTATTTTATTCCATAAAATCACATTCTTCCCTGGTGACTCTATAGTAAAAGAATTTTCATACAAAGGCGTGTTCGCAGCCCCCACCGGACGGGGCGAGGTCGAGGGGGTGAGTTTTATCAGTCGAACATAAAGTCATGCCTAAACATTTTCGTCTGGAAGGAAAGTTTACGGCTATTTTTTCGGGTATGAGAGGAATTGTCGCAGATGTCAAGGAACGGATTCGAAATCTCTGGTATAGGACATTTGTCCAAATAAATTATATCTTATAGCAGGGGTGGCCAACCCAAATGATCTTTCGGGCCACTTTGGAAACGTATCATAACTCCGCGGGCCACATATAAAATTATATATCCCCATATTAGATTTAGATACACTATAGACATTTTTTTGGAGTGAAAAATTGAAACATAATGAGTTATTATTATTGTGTTTACTATTATTCTTACATGTAAACATAGATAATATAATAATAATGATACTAAGCGTACATTGTAAAGAAATATATAGCACTAAAAATTAAATATAAAAAATATATAAATATGAATGAAATAAAAATAATGAAATCATTAAAAAATATTTATTTTACTAGTGCGATATTTGTTTCTCCACTCTTTCACTTAGCTTTTGCAAATCGATCTCAATTTGGGTATTTGCACATCGTAATTGGTGTTGCAGGTTAGCGTCCGTTATGTTTGAGCGTGTTTTGTGTTTGGTGAATTTCATTTTCGAAAAAAACGATTCGCAGGTGTAAGTTGAACCAAAAGCGCTAACAACTTTTTGTGCCAGATTTCTCAAATTGGAAAATTTCTCTTTTGTGACGTAAGTGTTATAAAAATCTATTTTTGATTCTGATGTTTCAAAAATGTGTTTTAATTCAATATTGCACTGTAAGTCAACCAGTTCCATTTGGAGATATTCTGGGGCCGACTCGATTTTAACATGAAAGGGAGATGAATATATTTCAAAAATTTTGTTGTATTTGTCTTAACTCTAAATTACTGAATCGGCTTTCAAAAGCAGCTGTAAATTTTCTTATTTCTTTTGCATCTTTGATGTAATTGTTACATTTTGATTTCTTAAATTCTTTCAACAATGGAAAGTGGTGAGCGTTATTACTTTTCAATTGCGATTCAAATAACAACAATTTCTTCTGAAATGCTTTGATGTGATTAAATGTATCGATTATAAGGTTATCTTTTCCTTGCAATGATATATTTAATTGATTAAGTTTTTCGACAGATAATTTTTGAATATATGGATGCACAAATAATGTATTTTTTAATACATTGGTT
The DNA here is from genome assembly GCF_977971745.1 of Zootermopsis nevadensis. Classification (NCBI taxonomy): domain Eukaryota; kingdom Metazoa; phylum Arthropoda; class Insecta; order Blattodea; family Termopsidae; genus Zootermopsis; species Zootermopsis nevadensis. The sequence goes on along the minus strand of NW_028259156.1, from coordinate 1,360,955 downwards.
TTCACTACTTTGGCCATTATAAAATAAATATATTTTGTAAAAGTGTGATGAATCTCGCGGGCCGGAAAAATGTTCAAGGCGGGCCACATGCGGCCCGCGGGCCGCGGGTTGGCCACCCCTGTCTTATAGCATACTTGAGGAATATAATATATATATAGTTTTGTGTTTGTCTTCACGAATGAGGCAGTTTAACGCTTGTGCCGACCTCTTAAGCATACTTACAGATTCTCGTTTTTTCTGGTTTTGTTTGTTGTTATAAATTTTCGACCTGATATTAAAATAAAGCGTGGAACAGACTAATCGGAGAATATCGCGGTGTATGCCCCCTTGTATTCAGTTTTTATCCACACAACAAATGACACGAACTTGGAACAGAGATTCTTATATTTTGCGTGGACAGAAATAATATATTGATACATTTTAGTAATGGCACATTGCACTTGTGCATAGAAGCTGACAGTTGGATATCCTATACACATATTTCTGTATGACAGAGATTAGAATGTGTTTCTAATCGAAAATTCGTATCCACAGAGGAGTTAATAAATCGATTAATTTATTTATTATGGTTGTGCTGATTCAACATTAGGAATGCCAATTAACAGACACATCACAACAACGATAATGAACATAGCAAAATAACAACAATAAGATTATCAAGAAATTTGATGAGTGTAGAAAAAATTAATACACAAAGGCAACTGAATATATCTATAACTTTTTAATGATGATTGAATTAAATTAAGTCAGTTACATTAAAACCATGAGAACAACCGAAAAAAATACAAACAAATAAGGTAATGAATCATGAAATTAAGCGTCTGCTTGTAACGCTATAGACTTCCTGCATTCCTTGCAAGTCTCAAGATTACAGTCGCGAACAGTACTCATTTCGATTGCTAAAGGAGTCAGACGAGGAATTAAACACAAAGCGAGTAATGGGGCAGATACTTTCAGGGCAAATTGAAGGTGGGGCATTGCGATTATCAACCACAGGGATTAAAGCCTTAAGGGAAACCGCTTGTTACCTCTGGCCTTGTGACTTTAGCGGGACGATAATAATGATTTGCGAGTACTCGATACGTTTAATATTTTACGTTCTCTTTGTACGAGATGTTGAGATTTACTATTGATGTTTTGAAATATAGACTGTAGCCAGTTCATTCATACGACTCCATTATGAGGCGTATCGTTTATTATCCGACCACAAATAAAGTTGTTGTTTTCCCCTCGTGTTTTCATGGGGACTTGTCTCACCTCGCTTGCTGTGCATTGAGCGACTCGTATAAGAGAATCAATAAGCATGTTCCAGCGGCCACGTTCTAAGAGACTGCGATCCCTAATTAGTCCCGGACTTTGAGTACGTACGCGGATTTATGCCAGTTTACTACAGTAAAACGTTAGATTGACTGCGTTAGTCATTCAACCTCCTATTTTCCGCGTTTCCCGTTTTTTATTGTAACAAAAGTGTGACAGTTTTCTGTTCTTTGAAATAGTTGTGATTAATTAGGGCGTTACGTATGTATTACGAGAACTTAGGCGTAAGTGCGGAAGAAGATGTCTCTGACGTTTTTTATCGCTGGTCATTCATTGGAAAAGGATTTTATTCGTGGGTATAGGATGTACCAGGAGACTTAAAAGTCTAAATTCACATGTGAATGACGTATTTCCGAAACTTGCCTAGTCTATTTTTGAATTCTTGAGCTAAGGGCAATTTTTTTTTGTTAAATTACTAACGTATACTTAAGAACCCTGAAGATGGAGACAGTATGTTTCTCTGAAATGTTATCTACCAAAAGTCTACACGGGTCTTACCCCAAAAGAACAACATCGGAGTTTCCCAAATAACAAAAACATCGTGTAATAGACTGGGCTAATTTTGGAACTGTACACTTCGCATAAGCCACGGTGGTCTAGCGGTTAGAACGCTGGCCTTGTAATCCTGGGGTCTCGGGTTCGATTCCCGGCGGTTGGGCAAGGCCGTGGTCTAGGCAACAGGGAGTTTTCCTCCGGGGGCTTCCCCGGTTTCTCCGTGGCATCCCAACAATTACTGCATTCACACACAGAAGAAGGCAATGGCAAACCACTTCTGGATCATCTGCCAAGAACGTATATGAACAGGTCCCAGTCCGAGAAAAGGATGGAAGGATCCTGTTCATATGGACCTGTCGTCAGACAGAACACTACAAATAAATATAAAATAATACACTTCGCATGTTGGCTATAGTAGATGTGTATGAATTTTTTTTTTTGTAAAATACGAGTGTAGTTTTCGTAGTGAGATATCGTCGATGGAAATTTGCATAGTACGTATCAGGCGCCTGAAATCTGTCGCTGAATGTAGTAGACATCAGATGCTAGTTCCACGTTTTTGATGCAGTTTGGAGATGTCTGATTATTGATTTCGCTCTAAGACACTTTGCTTTATTTATAATATTTAAGTTCTTACGCGAATGTTTCGTTGATTCGTTTTGTTTGCCACAAAAGTAATTTTATTCGAGCTTAAAAGAAAAATGATTTAAAGTCTCCAAATGCTTTAGATATATTTGTACATGCGCTGAATTCGTAATAACATTCGATATACAAAAAAATAAAATGAGGTACCTTTTCAATAAGGTTTGGTTGAGTACAAGGGAGAATATGGAGACCGATCAAGGAATGCATACGTTGGATTTCGGTGGGATTGGCCGAAAGCTGAAGTTATGATCCACATTGAACTTCAGCCGCGAATACCTAAGGATGAATGTTATAGGCGTATATACGAGGTGCATTTGTACGTCAACTGCTACTATAGAGATTACAAAAATATGCTCACCTGAACGTATGTTGAGAGCTGAAAATCACATCTGTCATTTCTACTAACAGGTCATTATTTCATATTATATTTAATTATGATGATGCCTCATTGTGTGCTGTAAACGAAACACGTTTAATAGCGATGTAGTGTAGTTTTGTAAATGCTCTTTTTAGATTTTAATTCATGAAGTTCACGTGGAACAAAAGGCTCTACCATGTTTTTCGCCGTGTATGAGAAACATAAATCTTTGTAATTATACTGAGAAACCAAATGAACGTAAACATCGACCGAGCTCGAAAAGGACACATGAATTTTCCAAGTTATATCGCAGATGCTTTTGTGCCTGTGGTCCATATCACGAACAAAATATTTGTTACATGTGTTTTCATTGAATAATTTTTTTTTTGATATTATCCATCGTCTAGTAAATATAAAACGTAAAAAACGACGTTTCGGAGATGGGACTCTATCTCCGTCTTCAGGTTCCTACACAGTTGGGCCCACCTGTGTAGGAACCTGAAGACGGAGATAGAGTCCCATCTCCGAAACGTCGTTTTACGTTTTATATTTACTAGACGATGGATAATATCCAAAAAAAAATATTCAATTGACTCTTCACCATCGTCAAGAAGTTTTAGATTTGATGTGTTTTCATGTTTGCGTCTTTTCTAGGTTTACACTTCCGGTAATAGTCTCAAAATATTCCGCACATTGGTCTGTATGTGTGGCTAGAATGTTTATCGTGATATAAATTCCAAGAATGCATAAAAAAATGTAAACAAAAACAATAATAACGAAGCTGACATTTCCTTTAGACTTTATTTCTGTTTCCATATTAAACAATCTCTATTTTAGAGCTAATTTTACATTTGTTTTCACTTTGTGTACTTAAGAGTCGTTACGTGATGATATAGGTTTCCGTTAAAAGTAGGTTTTTTTATTTAATCTACGTTCCGTTTGTTTAAATATTGTCAGTCTAATCACAATAAAATTCCTAATTAAATATTAAAATGTTACTATAATTAACATTTAAATATTTAAAATATATTAATGTTCTCTATCGAAATATTTTAAATATTTAAATGTTAATTATAGTAATATTTTAATATTTAATTAGGAATTTTATTGTGATTAGACTGACAAGATTTAAACAAATACATATTTATCACAATATGACGCAACTTTATCATCTCTACGTTCCGTTGTAGATAGGTTTTACGTGGTACCAGTAACTGAATTTTTATTAACAGAAGTTCGGATGCAGTTCAATAGCTGTGAGCCCGATATGTGTTTTCTGTTTACTATTGAGTACAGCGTTTTAAATTTTTATTGGAATTCTTACGTCGGTTTGCAAGTTCTGGGATTTACTTTTCGGGATTTAAACTTATACGTAGGGGGAGATTATTCTCTGTGAAGGGAAAGAAGACAAACAGGAAGTCTGATAAAGGAATATGGATCCAAATGGGCTAGGCAGATCCTTGTCGCTTGTGTAGTTCAGTGCCTGTGGGATGTATTTCGCCGATCAATAAGACTCTGCCGCAGACTGGCGAGTGTATGAGAGTCACGCGTCCAGACGGAGGGATTCCCTTGTTACAGAAACATGACACATCCCGCTCTTAACGATAAACCCAGAACATGTTTTACAGAGAGGGGAAACGCGACTCTGACATTCTTTAAAATGCCTCGCTTTTCGTGTTTTGTCACAGGTGTTCCGAAAGTATTATTTTAAAAACATGTATTAATGATCGATTTATTATATCGATAATGCGTTGGACACTGGACATTGAAAAAAGGTTTTTACGTCGTTTCGGGAGTTGGTTCTTTTTCCCGTCTTAAGTCGACTAGTTTGTATTATTAAGATTTTTATTATTTTAATTGTAATAATAATGACCACAGTTGGAGTCGAACATTGCATCTTTAGAATACTGTATCAGTAGATAGCTCCGTATAGTGTGGTAGATATTTACCAACGTTTTAGGAACCCCTGCTGCGTCCATCATCAGGGCGATCAGTGGCTACAACCTCAGAAGACAGACATCTTTATAATTATCGCCGTGAGAGCTTGAGATCAACCGTAGGGTATCAGTAATAAATTAAGAACGAGAAAAAAAATCATTTTTTTTAGGCGTAATCCTGGGGTCTCGGGTTCGATTCTCGGCGGTGCCCGAATTTATAACTTGTGTTGGGCAAGGCCGTGGTCTAGGCAACACGGAGTTTTCCTCCGGGGGCTTCCCCGGTTTCTCCGTGGCATCCCAACAATTACTCCATTCACACACAGAAGAAGGCAATGGCAAACCACTTCTGGATCATCTGCCAAGAACGTATATGAACAGGTCCCAGTCCGAGAAAAGGATGGAAGGATCCTGTTCATATGGACCTGTCGTCAGACAGAACACTAAATAATAATAAAAAATGAAATAGATCAATTGAAGGCAGGAAATTTGTGTATATTAAATACAGAATTATATTTCCTCGTGAATATTAGTTGTTAAGATTAATATCTAGTTCTTTACGGAGAAACACGAAAGAGATGTAATTAATAAATTACCGAAATGAATTGAGTGTACGCATTAATATTCTATATTCATATAAACAAAAGATTACAGTAGATTTTCGTTACGCACCAAAACAAATTAGGGCAGATAATATCTATTGTGGAACAGCCAACGCTAAATTTAATCGAAATCCGTCAAGTGGTTTTTGCATATGAAATACACGGACGTCCATTATGCGATAATCTTATACACATTTCGGAAACATAAGTTTAATAAAGTAAATTATGGATTGCTACTAGAATCTTTCAAAGGAAACGAAGGACCTGTTTAAGATATCATCTTCCCCATGCAAAATACATTCCTCGCGCATCTAGTCGTCGTCTGTTTAATCACCGTAATAATACAAACTATGGAACACCTCATTAAGCGTTTAGCTGATTACAAGGGAGATAATTTGAATCGGTCTGAGTACTTTCAGTACTGTTTTTACGTCGCTAAACATTTTTATTTCTGGACACGATAAAGGTACGACGCGAGTAATGGATGTTATTTTGCTGACATCAGAGCACGTCGTTACAGTTCTGACACACTGTGACGTGCTTCGTATACTGCCCGTACTAATGCTAGTTTTATGCGTAATTTTCGCTGTTCACTCAGTTTATTGTGAGGGACGGGACAGTTCTACTACGTAGGATCTCTCTGCCTTTTCTATTTGCTCTGAAGTCGTAAAAATACGAGAATACGGGCTCGTTATTTTGCACTGACGCGTGAATATTTTGTATAAATGTAGGCACTGCTCTGTAATGAGCAGTGATTGTACGCTGGAATCGGGGGTTCGAATCCCACGTTTGGTATTGTTCATCGCCGTCAGTCATCCATAATCGGAGTTCGCGCGTTCGCTAGTCTCCGGCTCTACTTCCCTTTATCATTTGCAGATGAAACCTTAAGTGGTTAAGAATCGTTGTAAAGTGATTTACAAGATTTACAGAACCCTTCATGTCCGAGAATATGAGAATGTCTGCTGAGTTTTGGTCACCGTGGTTCGGTTTCCGGCAGAATGGCTATCCTGTGCGCCCAGTGTTGTGTCCACCGGGCATCGTGGACCTCCTATATCCGTCATTAAAGGCGGCTGGATCGTCAAACTGGCCAATGACTTCCGTCTAGTACTGTGGTTAAAAAATTGTAGATTTTTACCCCGACACTCCAACAACGTCTTCATGGCGTAATTGTTATTTGCTTAGACGATTGAAAATTTCATTGTAAAGTCACAGAATTTTATCATCTGCTACTGGTTTACTTCATGAAGTCAGAATCTGTGTATTTTTCTAATCTTACTGTCTAAGCTCTAAAGGATAAGAATTTGGAAATTCAAGAAGAATCAGAAATTATATAAATCTATTAGTGAGATGAATTTAGGTACGATTTTTAAAATTCATAGATCTGTAATGAAGGAATTACGTGGATTGAGGAGAAGGTGATTTTGGCGTAAGAGATGTGAATTTTGAAATAGAGAGATGTTACACAATGAGGATTTGGCTATATTATCAGAGAGATGAAATGTAAAATAATACATATATACAGTGGACGGAGAACTGGAAAAATCCAATGAATTATTACATTTTTGTTGGGGATATCAAAGGAAAAAACAAAACTTTGGATACGTTAGCGTAGTGCGTCCGAGGAAAATTCTGAGTAAGATTGTAAAATAATAAGTCCTGAAGTTACTAAGTGGAATTTAATGATGATCACTTTTGTGTACATTATAATGAATGTTTAGGCTGTGCAAAAGTTGGATGAAAAATTCGGAGCTGGATTACAGAACAAAGTGATGTTAAACTCAAGTCATTTGGTTCATGCACTTTAATTACAGTCTCTCGCTAATAATCGAGACGCATCAGAATTACGGTTGTATGACTGTCAACTGTCTTCGTCCTTGGAGTTACTGCGGGATGCTGCGAGAGTTTCGGTGCAATCAGTGTTATTTGTTTAACTAATCCAAACCGACGTAGGATGAGACATTAATAGCATTCATCCATTTGGAAGTTCTCATCTGTCTTAAAGTGCTCTTTGTACTGGCGTGTTAACGTCTTACCATCAAAAGGGCTTTGGTACAGTGTGTTAAAATAAGTGTCATCCACTTCTATTGATCAGAGATATTTGTGTCATACAACTGTCGTACCAAAATAAACCGCATCTGAGGGAATTTGTGGAATGAATGTTGGTCTCTGGCTTCTGAACGCGGCGAGGGGGGTGGGGGAGCTTGGGTGCCCTTCCAGGGCTGTCCATATGGTGGACAAAGTGGTACTGGGACAGGTTTTACTTCGAGTTCTCCGGTATTTTTGTTGTTCCGTGTTCGTTCATATGCAATCTGGGGGATGGACAAAGGGTCCAAGCCGCTTTAGTTCCTCGGAGACGTCGTCACATATACCGTCGCAGTGAAACGAAATTTTGGTGGGGCATAGGCCTTCTTGAGACGCTAGCAGTAGCTCAGTTTATCAAGAAATTTTCCGTCCTTTTTTGGAAGCCATTGGTTCATACCTGTTCGTGATCTGGACGAAATGAATCGTCCACAATTTCTCAGTTATCTTTTGTACTATTTTCCAATCTACGCGCAGGTAGTCTGAGTTGCTTCTTCCTTTAAGGTTTTCCCTCGAAAACTTTGTACGCAATCTTTGTCTCTCCCTTTCGTGCATCATGCCCAGACTGAACCATATATATTCAGTCTTGTATTTTAAGCTGTAGTGAATAACCCACGTTAACTGAAATATAGCAACAGTGCTTTATCTTCATTGCTCTTTAATACGTCATTAGGGGTGTTTGTATGGATTGTAGTTGAATGGAGCACATAAATTTCCTGTCTGAGCTGATGACGGCAACTTATTGGAAGAGAACTCTTCTATCAGACGATAATGATGAGGTTTGTCTATAAAAGGGAAGGCAGAAAACGGGTCCATGTCTCGTCACTCACCGTAGAAACAACTCATAGTATACAAAGAAAAAGATGAAGCCAATATTTTTTTTGAAATTGTGGAAAGTTTAGAGGCTTGAGTTCTGCGGTAACGCAGTTAAGAGTAGATTGAATTTGGATAATCCACTGTCATTCAATTCAGTCCCGGCGAAATATCGTAGAATGACTGCGTTTGAGAGCAAACTGCTGAGGTGGGATCAGGTAACAGGAGACCACAGAAGATTGTGTACTGAGGAGGATAAGAGTTTGTGCTTGAGCGTGAATAGACGGGCTCTGTCAGAAATGATAAATGCATGTAACATTCTGACCGGAGAACCTGAAGAGAGGTGTAGACGTGGGGCAAAACTTCATCTTCTGTAAGTAGGGAGTTAGGGCCCTTTCACGCGTGGCTCAGTAGGCTGCAGATCAAGCCAGTCTTGCCAACGTATACGGGAGAGGCACATTGTGGGAAAGGAAAAACTTCATTAAGTTGATTGTAATAGGTAATATTTATTAATCATTTATAATATTTATACCATAAAATATTACTATTTCTTATAATGTGTTGAATAAGTAATTGTGCTTGGATTTTTTTTAAAATAAATGGAAAAAGTATTATTCGCCGTGGAGCATTTTGTATACGTGATGTTCGTGAACGTTCATCTATTTGAGACTCCTTTTACCAAGAGTTTAGCGACCGGTTAATGAAGCACGCATGGCTGGAAATCTGTCGCATTCATTACACAGGTCAGTTGACTGTACAATGTATAAAAACTACCGTGTGTAAGTCTAGCACTGATAATAGGATGCACCCACATTCTCCTATTTCTACGCTCTCTTCGCCTTTGGAAAGCAAATAAAAATCAAAGCAACCTCTTCTTCAAGTTCCAACATGATTTCATGAACGCCGCTAATACACCGAAAATGATTTGCTAGAGGGACTGGGTTGAGTTGGTAACTCTAGCGGAGGGTCACGAGAGCCGAACTCTGAATTGCTTATCGGCTCAGTGAGCCCCTCAGTTGAGCGGCTCACGTGTGAAAGCTTATCTGGCTCGGTGTAGGGCAGGCGTACCACTAATTCTAATTTAACACATTAAGTGTAAAGTTTAAGGTAAACTGTTCTTTATGTTAATATTAATTTTTGATTTTCTTAACTAGTTCGCGTACCATACGTTGAGAAACGCTGGTGTAGAGACTACTGTGAACACTTTAATGAATATCCAGGCCTGAAAATGGGGTAAAGAATTTCTAGATAAGCTGAGCGTATATCAGCTTCTTAAGGACTCTCGTGTTCTCTGGCTTCAGTGATGTGGATTATTCATCTAGACACTGGGTTTCGTGAACAGAAATACTCAAAACTACTAAGCTGACATTGTTCTTATAACGGCTAACGCTCCGCGGATAAGTGAGCTTAATTTTACTGAAGCTAAAAGCGAAGTTTTCTATTTACTTAAGCACCAAGCAACGTCGTGGTTGAGTGGTTAACACTCGTATTCGGGAGGTCTGGGGTTTCGAATCGCGGCCCAGAAACCGGCTATCCTGACTGGGAACTTTCGTGGTTTTATAATATTGTCGGGATACTACCTTAAATTAGGCCACGACCACATCCTTTCCAATTCATTATTCACTGATAAATCCTGCATACGAGACTGTGTGGTCTGAGGTACTCAAAAATTGTCGTGAAATAAACTATAAATAAATAAATACGAAGGCTTATCTCACCCTCGTACTAGATGGAAGTGTCGTCAATTTATGTTTCGGTCAATATACCCCTGTTGAAAGACGCCCTCTTCCGATGGAGTAGTGTCGCCACTAGAGCCGGTCTGGACGTAGTGTCCAAGAGAAAAATCTCCCCCCCCCCTCCCCCTCTGGAATCGAATCTCGACCATCCATCTCATCGATGACAGTTCTATCGACTGAGCTGCAAAGCGAGAGAGGTTCTAGTCTCGTTGTTATGGAACTGCATTAGTGGGTCTTCGATATAAACTAATTGATTTTCATCAAACTGCGTTAATTGTTTGTTGTGGGCTGAGCTTACAGGGTGTAGACGACAGAGTGGAAATTTGATGTGTGAAACTTGGTGTTTGCCCCGGGACAGACAGTTGTTAAAAAAATGTATTCAGTATAATTAGTCATTAAATTGTAAAACCCACACGAAATGTTTTGCTTTGATGCCAATAATTGTTGAGTTATATATTAAACTTAGTTCGACATACGAATTCCGTATAATAGCGTATATTTGAGATTTCATGTTCTCGCGGCTGTCTTCAGGTTTTTACGCTTTGTAGTATCGCGTAAGTTCACCATTGCTTTGAAGGTGCGCGCTGTCTCCATCATTAGGGTTCAGGGCTATAATTTTCCTGATGAAGGCAGCAAGTATTTCTGAAACGTCGGCAAACGTCTAGCAGGTTACACGATGCAACAACCCAGCAGACAGCCATTTTCAGCGTATGAGGTTTCGGAAATCGAAAGTTCAAATAGCAGAAAGCTAATTATAGTAGTTTGTTCTTAATCCTTTAGTACGGTAATTTTTTGCTTGTAAAGTTAATTTTGACTTCTGTTATGCTACTACTTAAAAATGCTGGAACCCCCCCCCCCCTGAATGATTGATTTTGTGTCTGTACTGAGCCTCGCGCTGTGGGCGAACAAAGCTGACGACACCTTCCTAACCTTCTTAGGTTCTTCTGAATTTCTTAAGCTCTGACTCGCAGAAGAACATGGAACACGATGATGTCCCTCGTTACACAGTAACACGCCCTCCTCCCCACGAAAAATATTGTCAATGTTCACAAATAAAATTCTGCATACGCTCCTTGGTTGTGGAACCAAGGCGAACAGCGGTGATGCCATCTTTTATAGATTAGTCTGTGATAGAACTACGAAGTTTGCATTAACGTTACTTCATGGATTTCCAATAGCGAAGGATAAAGTTAAGGTTTTTACGGTCTGATAATGAATTATTAAAATGGCTGTCCATGGCCTGTGGTTTCAGGACCTCACGTAACCCAGAATGATGCCTTAAGATTATCATCTGTATTGTGTGCTAGGTCTAATCTCGTTCGCTGAGTACGAAATTAGTATTATCTTACGGTCCGATGCATTAGAATGAAGTTACGTCGTACTCGTGTTGATGGTTTATTAGTGAATTGATTGAATTTTCGCACTGAAATGTAGAAGTGGCTTTACCACTGTTCTGGCAGGTTATCGTGGTAGGCAAACAAGGGGCCGCAGAGAAGGGCGGTTGGAAAATACGGAAGAAGGTTTCTGTACTACTCTAGCAGGAAACATTTCCTCCTTCGACCACTTTCTGACAGTGTTGCATGTGGTGACACATCAGCTGACACTAGCCCATGCAGGTTTAAGAACGTAATTAACGCTGAATAATGAGAGGGAGATAATTACTAACAACTGATGTTTTCGTAACAGTCAGTAGAATGCGTGTTTTCGTGATCTCGACAAGGTTATCGCAAGTTCTGTCAATTTCACTAATTCATATTTACGGCAACTGGAAATGTTTCATTTAATCGATGAACATATTAATACAACTCTCATTAACATGGCGCCCAGTACATATTTTGTTTTGTTGTTCATCATTGTTTTTGTGCTGCATTGGCGAGCCCAGAAGTGGAAGGGGGGGGGGTAGGAGGCGTGTCTCTTGTTTGTCCGTGATTTGTTGTTTATTGACATTCTGATTTGTAGGTTTTGTGTTCGAATCTGACGATCTCTTCTCATCGAATATGTAGAAAAACAAATTTATTTAAAAAACAACAAAAAATAAATTTAAAAAATGTGTAATTTAGAAGGGTTGTATGTTTCGCAAAATATACTAGTTCCTTGAAAGGGCTGTGTTCAAGACCTGGCATCTTTAATAAGATGTCCAGAATTCCTGAGCTTTAACCACGGATGTCGTTTGTCTCGGAAATCGAACATACTGAAAAAGCAATTTTATCATTAATCGACCTTGTTTACGTCATCCTGGGTTTCATTTATTATTCCTAACTTGTTATTCGAGTTGGTTGTTTTGTATGGCGGAGGTCCTTTGACGGTCACCCAGAGTGAGCCTTGTTTGTTTACGTCTGAAAGTGCAGTGACCACTTGGGAAGCCTCTGATTCGTTTCTGGTTTGCAGTATGGCGGTGAAACCTATGATTTCGCCTGAAAAAATATTGTGAGTCGGCACTACGCTGTATATTTTTAGAGACAATTTTATTTTGAACTTTTTTTCCCCCACTGGAAGTTTATAAACCTACGCGCACTTAACTTTGCCAGAGATAATTCTGATATAATCGTAACTGTTTTGTTCTAATTTGACAGCTTAAACCGCACTGGCCTTACAGCTAATTCATTATTTTTTTTACGTAGTTCGTGGAGTTCTTGGCTGTTGCTAATCGTCATTACACCAATGCCCCACTCTTATCTATCACCGCCCTAAATAATCACCACATTATCATACCCTCGATCGGCCTGCAGCTTTCGCACGACACTTGGCTGGTCTAGTACTAAAGGTAACGTTACAAGAATTAAAATGAAAGAAAATTCTACGAAAAGAACTTCGTAACAGATTTCCCGCTTTAGTATCTTATAATTAATATCCATAGGCATATTTTATTGCGTCTGAAAAAAAACAGTATTTTTTTAATATTATCCGCTAATGTTTGTAGATCTGTACGTGACCATCAAGGTCCCTGGAGGTGGCATTTGGGTACCAGAGCATGTGATTCAGTAACGCTTTTATCGAACGAAAGCCATGTTCCACGGTTTGTGGTTTACAAACAATGACCTCTATGTTGTTTTGATTTTGGGGGCTCGGGGTAGAATGTAGACCATTCGCGTTGATCTTCCTGAAAGCCCTATTATGTTGCCAAACATACAAACAAAAGTTGGCTTAAAATTTCCTTTCTGTTATAGGGTGTAACTGTAGGGCAGTTTCATTATAAAGAGAAACACTTCCAAATGTATGTGCCTTAATTTTGGTACTTGTCTCCTAGGACTGTAGTCTGTGTACCCCAGTCGCCGTGAATTAACCTGGGAACCATATTTTTTTTGTAGAAGCGTTATGTTTTGTATGCAGAACAATTATGCTCTGTCACTGTTATGGTAATATAATATGCGTTTATAGCATGGGGCAGTCTGTCTCGCTGAACCCCAGCGCCACGTTGAAGTGAAAAAAAACCCAGTCCATTTGCGTAATGCAACCTTTTTTTTTTAAAAAAAAATCTTTGCCACGTTCATGTGCAAAGTTCAGTCGCGTTGAGAAGGCTTTTCGTAAATCCGAAAATACTAAGTAGTACGCATTTGCTGATAAGCTTTGTTTTGTTCGTCTTCTCTCCTAGGCCCAAAATATCCTCCTCGACACCCAATTATCAAATATGTATAAATGTATGAGCACCCGGATTATTATGATAGACAAATGAATGTGGATACTAGAATATGGACTGATTGACAGGCCTGTTTGTATGTGCGTCATACATATTACACTTAGATTGACAGTAAATACAAAATACAGGGCAAAATTATAATTTGTTTATGTGAACACGCATTTCAGATCGTTATTGGGAACAACATTTAAATCGGTAATTACATGATCGGGGCCTTCAGTCTCTGCTGTTTCGGGCACATTTTCGAAACCAGTGTGGACGGGCACGACATTTTATTTTGTTTACAATCTCCCAAAATTTTTCTAAAAAATTCTTCTGGTACTTGAACAAATGCGAGCACAAGAGACCCCACTTAAATTAAAGTACGGTCGTATGAACAGAGCCTTCGCTACGGATGGTCTTTCGTCTTGAAGTCATCTTAAAATTGTAATTGAAGTGGTTTGTACGCAACTCGGTTTTAAACATTGTCAATTGTGAAGGCAAATAACCAGTATTTCTATTGCACACATTCGACCGTGTTTAATGAACATTCCCGAAGATATGAAGCAGTAACTTTTCAGCAATAATTTCTTAATTTATGTGCAGGACTAGAAATTATTTAATTCCTATTATATATATCAGAATAGCAGGCCGTATGGTACAGTGAAATTATCACTACACTACTTCAACTTGATAACCAAAGAGGTTTTCAACGATCGTAGCAAATACCCTCGCCGTGTGGGTACCGACGTTTCGGAGGAACATACTGCGTCCAGGTGCAGGTTGGTAGTTAACGTTTTATGACTAGATAAACGGAAGTTTTGACGAATAAATTAATTTGAAGTCTTTACTGTGTGAAGATGATTAATTTTGTAAGACAAGGAAACATGATGTTGACGCATTTGTAAACTCTTCCTACCGAGTGGTCCCTCTGCTTTGTTTGAGTTCGGTAATCGATACATAACTCGTCTTTCTAATGAGGAAAATATATTCTCCGCTCAACCGGAGCGTTTAGACTAAGGCTTGAGCACCTGCCTTCACTATTTACATGGGAAAATGTTCTCGTTAGAAGCCTTCTGTTCTCTGGCGTGAATACAGACCGCATTTAACCAGTCAGCTCAAATGAAATACCACGTGTTACAATGTGGCTTTTAGTTGCGATGTGAATGCGCTGTTTGAGAATTGTGTTCCGAAATGTTACAGTTTATTTTCAACGAAGTTACTACAGTGTACAGCTACTTATGAATCCCTTCACGCACAGAATCACGAAACCAATAGCAATATTGAATTATAAAGCCAATTCCCTCTGTATCAGCTGATATTGATTGAAATCGGATGTTTGTCCTCTCGATGAGAATTTTTTTTTGACGAAAGCTTCCTGTGTCCCGAAATTTTGTCTTATTTGGTACCTGCTTGTCAGGATAAGCACGGATAAACTGTTCATGAACGTTACGTTCGAGAATTGGACGTAACGTTCTGCTCCCCAATACATCACGTTTGCATCTGCACAGCTTATGCGCAAGTGACGTGAGCATCGGCCTAGCAACTTGGTGACCTTGAGTCGGGTGACGTGTTGGATTTAGAAATTACATCGGTTATTGCGGACGAGTGGTTGGTACCCCTGTCTTGTAATCGGGCAGCCCCGCGGTCAAATATCACCCTGAGGTCTGTGGTTTTACTTTTTACATTTAGGCAAATGCTGGCCACTGTCTTCCACGTCTTCACATCTATTTACCAATCGTCGTATCAGTCGATGTTGCAGAGTCCTGATTATTCGACCTCCGTGCCATTATTCATTTCTTCAAAACGTAATCTCTTTAATTTACATTATTTTAAATACTGTTTTTGTTTGTGTGTCTGATACTGTATTAAATTTTTATAGTAATTTAACAATATCGTAATTGCGATGATATTTACCCTGAGTCTTCAGCATTGTCCGATATTTTCAATTATCCTACCGTCCCTCAGTCCTGTTTAGATCGGATAATCGGGGCTCAACTGTAGTATTATAAACCAGAGATATATGCAAATAGAAACCAAAATTTCCGTGAATTTCTTGATTAGCTTAAGAAAGCCTCTGTTGCTTAAAGTAGATATTAAGTAAACACATCACAAATTTTGTCTCATAGATCACACGTACAAGTAATAAATTTTATGTTGAAGCGTAATTATATTTGAGGGAAAAATCAGTTAGATTCTGTGCTCAAAACCGCGAGACGGGGAGACAGCTCAACGCATTCTAAACCTCTGTATTAAAATGACGTGTGCCATCAGTTCCGTGCTCCGGCCGTCTTGTCTCCGGAGGAAGCTGCCCAAATTTCCATTGGACAGGAAGGAGGTTGTTTGTACTTCAGGGCTAGTTTGGCTGTTGGGGTGGGGTTTAAAAATCTTACCTCGCAGGGAACTGAACCTTCGTTTCCGACCCCTTTTGACTGAGGACGCGGAAAGACGTCCCGAGGGCATTGAGACTTCGTCTCTTTGTCTCAGGGCCCTGTCGTGTTTGTCGTGAACGGATTGGTTAAATGGCTTTTGTCTGAGGGGTGGAGGTTCGATTCGTGGGACTTACTCAGAGCCTCAGTGCAGTTAGTTTACTGACTGAGGTAAGCTGTTAGTAGTTAATCAGTATTTCGGTTTGGAATGTGACAAGATATTTTTATCTGTGGTTTGTGATAGACATCCGGTTTTTACGTAATATAACAGCCATTCAGTTGCGTAAGTTTGCAATGATTATCATTATATTTTAGTGTTAAGTGTATTTTTCTTGTTGTGACAGATATTTCTGTAAGGGTTGAAATTTACGATACATTTCTCATTAATATTTTCAATGATTCCTGCATAAATAATAAGTGTTTTATGCAAGAATGACGTACTCAATTTTTACACGATTACCTTTTGTTTGTGATCAATAGACTAGGTTGAGTCGCAGAAAGGGATGTCTGTGTTCGCAGGTAGTTTGATGGACAGAACAACATTATTTTCTTGCGATGTTTTGGTAAATACTTTGTTGAATGAAACAGTAACAGATAGGTCGAATTTTTTTTTCAGAATTGCGCGTTCCCATCAGTGGTTGGTTACTTTATTTTCTTTACTGTGTCTGTATGAGACATTTAAAACATTTGTAGTGTAATTCTGCATAACTCTCAGTGATTAAGATGTAAAGCCAGGCTTAGTACAAGTTAGATAAACGTTTAAGTGACTGTTTATGTTTATAATGACGTGATTAAATTACTATTGCGTCTTCTGAAGCCAATCTGTGTGTAAGATCACAGAATATATGAATGAATATGGAGTTTCTGTCTCTTTTCAGACTACTTCTGGGGGCGTGCTAGAACATTAAATGTTATTGTATTGTACCTTCATTTGCATACAGACATACGTGGTATACTTATCCATCTTCTAATGTCTTTAAAATATGAATTATTTGCATGAAATTAGAGTGTTTTAATGCGCGTAAGAATTAATATAAACATTAATATTCGTGTTTGACAAACAGAACTGTATCATAGGCATACATACATAGTGCGATTTAATTTACAT
The DNA here is from genome assembly GCF_977971745.1 of Zootermopsis nevadensis. Taxonomy (NCBI): domain Eukaryota; kingdom Metazoa; phylum Arthropoda; class Insecta; order Blattodea; family Termopsidae; genus Zootermopsis; species Zootermopsis nevadensis. The sequence goes on along the minus strand of NW_028259156.1, from coordinate 1,343,823 downwards.
ATACATCTTTCGTATTTTGTCCCACGCGTTCACGAGGGCAACTGCTCACAACATACTCGTTTGCAACTTAAACACTTTCAAAAAAATGCTAAACTTTTTACCGAATAAAAATTACCCATAAGAGACCTTGGTAATAATATCGCGACCTGTCATCGAGTTTGAAATATAATTTTAAAAAATATTTATGTGCGGTGATCAGTTTAAAACTCTGTGCCGTTCTTAACAGTACATTTATATATGTATATTCATATTGCAGTACTGTGGATAAAAGTAACGTAAAGCTGTCCCACTATACGCCATGTAGGCGCTTGGGGGGAGAGGTGATATATATATATATATATATATATATATATATATATATAAAATACCTCGTCTACATGAAAGAGAGTCACTCAATGGCTTACCTTCGCTTTCTCCGATTAATATTTTGTATACATTTCTTATGTCTTTCGAGTGCGCTGGACCACCGTGATTATTTTTGGGGAAGAGTGGAGTTCGTTAAGCTCCTCAGGCTACCAGCCTTCGTGTCTTCCTCCTATACGCGGATATTCTCCTCAGGAGCCGTCCTCAAATGCTCAGGACAGATCATAAAGTTTACTATAACGTAAAAAAAATAGTTTAGCGACGTTTCTGTGGTCCCGTTTTCTCATTAGACATTCTCGTAGTGTGTGTAAATGTAACGTGTATATGAAGTGTTCCCGCATTGTCCGACCCCTGTGTCTTATTTTTATAATCTACGCTTCGGATGCTGAACTACGTAACAGCCGATGTCATCTGCATATTATACATAGTTTGGTAACCGCAGCTTACATATTGGATTATAATTGGAATACCATCAAACCAACTGATTCGCTTTGACGTTTCGTTCCCTCCCCCGATGGCTTTTCCCAATTTCATAAACATCAGCAAAAGTCTATCATTTATTTTAACAATACATGCAATTGATGTTTGAATGCTATTGAAACTCTTGGCCCTATTTGCGATAAATGACGGTCGTATTTTGTTATTCAGTAGCAGCGGAAATACAGTTTTGTAGTCTAACTAAGGCGAATGTTTAAGTGGCGAGAATGGGAACTAACATCAGCTCTTTCGTGTAGAGAACCACTGACCGTGTTACTCTGCTCAAATTGGTTTTTGACTCTTCGGTAATGAGATATTTAAAAGATGGGTTTATACCTGTAGCTGTTTATTCTCCCAGTGGATGATTATTTTTATAGAACGGAATTCGTCTGTGCACAAATGTGAGGCCTTCAGGCTATTAAATTATTTTTGCGTTCCTTACTAAACTTTTCCAGTTTCAGTAAACACGCTGACCACAGATGTCGTTTTGACTGTACTGCTTGTGGTTTATCATATATTCCATTTATAAACAGGAAATTGTATTTGCAAATCGTCTTTAATGTACAGTTTCCTCAAGTATAGACGTTGTGGTGAATTATAATACCCAGCATGTAATGTTGTTTGCATTCCTTCTTCTCAAGTGTGCATCAGATCCTGTATCCAATTTTCGTCAGTGGAAGATAGTTTTAATTAAACGTCAGGCGAAGTCAAGCAGCTACTGTAAATAGAAATAATGATTTCTTGTAATTCCTTGTGAGGCAGAAGCCACTGAACATTGCTTTGCTGCTGTGGTACATTCTCTGGTCGTTCAGATCAAGTCCTGTATCGGCACTGCCACAATTTACTATGTCCGTGGGGCAGAGATTAGATTGAAGACAGGAAAACGAGATATTCTAAACTGAGTGTTAACCAGCCTTCTACGAATTTAATCTATTTAAGGTTTACATGCGTCATGTTTGTGTTTTTTGATTAAAATATATAATAAAATTCAGGTCAATACACAAAACTTTATTTAGATGTTAAAATTTAAAATTTAAATGTTAAAATTTTAAATTTTAAATTTGCGCCATTCATCACTATACACCTGAAGATGATGTATTACATCGAAACATGTTGTGAAATGAATGAAAGCGCTCTATTGTAACATCCCTATAGTGATGAATGGCGCAAATTTAAAATTTAAAATTTTAACATTTAAATTTTAAATTTTAACATCTAAATAAAGTTTTGTGTATTGACCTGAATTTTATTATATATTTTAATGAATTTAATCTAGTTAACTTGTTCATGAATACAGTTTGATTTTTAGTGTCGTTCTCAAGTATTTGAACTTACCGCACTTTATAAGTTATTATGGTTTTTGCCCTGTATTGTGGTGACGAGACACAAACACAGACTTACATTTCTCTTGAGTTTACGTTCAGAACAGATTACATTACTACTTTAATGTCTGTTAGAGCTGTGGTAGGCTTACCTGTATTTTCTCCCAGTAAATTAACGTCATGTACACAGATTAGAAACTGATGTTTAAATCCAGTTGCAAAGTTTTTGAACCATTATAGATCAGACTTGAAATGTAACGGTGACACCTTGTTTCAGAATATTCTTAATGACAAAGGCATGAGAATTGTTTACTCGTACGGCCTTAGTTAAAAGTTTCGTATAAACACATTTTAATTAGTTTAATTGGGGTGCCGAATATGTGAGAATGTTGTACAGTTTTGTCTCTGCTGTGTATGAATTTATTGCCTCGTTTACCCGCGTATTTTTGCAGTATGTGTCAATTACAGATTGCCTGGTCGGTAGATGTTAATTACGGGGAAATCAACGATAATTTGGATTAATTTAATTTAGTTAACCAGGAGAGAAGATTGTTTGATAGCGTTTTGTGCAGGCCTGTTTTTGATAGCAGTGACGTTCATCCATAAATAATAGATTTATGCGCCATTTTTAGGTGTTCTGAACTCTATCGTGAGCGAAGGGTCACTTTGTAGGCCCATCCATGTCTGTCTTTCTGTCTTTCGCATTTAGGGCTGGTCGTGTCTGCATGATTCAGCAGCGGGAACTTAGGTCATTCATTGATTCTCTTAGTCGCCTAACCAAATTTCACGGCCAGGTGATTAGCATCCACGCTTCGTATTCTGGGAGTCACGCGTTCAGATCTCGTAGTATCCTGACTCCCTCCAGGCAGATACCGGGATAGTGCCTTAAATTATGCCGTGACTCTATTCATTATTTGCTAGTCATCTTGTCATTCCGCTTTTATTATTATTATTATTATTAGTGTTCTGTCTGACGACAGGTCCATATGAACAGGATCCTTCCATCCTTTTCTCGGACTGGGACCTGTTCATATACGTTCTTGGCAGATGATCCAGAAGTGGTTTGCCATTGCCTTCTTCTGTGTGTGAATGGAGTAATTGTTGGGATGCCACGGAGGAAAACTCCGTGTTGCCTAGACCACGGCCTTGCCCAACACAAGTTATAAATTTGGGCACCGCCGGGAATCGAACCCGAGACCCCAGGATTACAAGGCCAGCGTTCTAACCGCTAGACCACCGTGGCGCATTCCGCTTATGTAGTCCAAAATACCACCAGCGTCGTTAAATAAGCCTTAGTTAAATTAATGAATAATTTATCTTCATAAAATCGTCATCTTGTACGGTTTGTAACTGAGGTGGTGTTGTTACAAGTGTCATTTCACCAGTTTGTTCAGATCTGGACCACGAAGGGCCACCCTGCTCTAAGGAAAGGGCCATGGACTAAATATATTGCAATTGAAATGGTTTATATGAGTTTGTGAGGGGATGGATACCACCAGTCGGGGTCATTATATTAGAACGTTTGGTACAGAAATTCATTCAGCTGTTTGCTCGGTTTGTCTGATGTCTGTTGAAATTTGCTGTAAAATCAGATACAGCGATGTTCTACCATTATTTGTGGAACAGTCAGCGAGAGAAGTTTCAGTAATTGCATTGATCATTATAATGATCGTTTGCAGTGCCCTATCATGCAACAGCGGAATAAGTAACACCCGGTCTGAAGATCATCTGCGTTCTGCCCACGAAGTGTATTTTATCGGGTCGATAAGATTTTCAGAGTAAGCCACTGCAGAAACTGTTCACCGTTGTAATGGTGAAGTGTTGTGTTTTCTTCGCGGTACGGACCGAATTCTTAAATGAAATTTTAACGAGCTCGAGTTTCAAAGGATACGAGAAGCTCGGTCACCAGGAATTAACACGCAGAGGCAGATTAGACTGCGGTCTGATACAGAGAGAATTTGAAAACGAAGATAGGAACTCTAAGAGAAATGTGTGTGGGTAGACTCTCGGAATAAATAAAATATGGGAGAGAAAAAGTATCTAATATAATACTATAGTTAGTTAAGGTTTCATCAAGCTTTGTTTTGAAAGTGATTTTTATAAAGATTCTACTTGAAAGTTAACGGGTCTAATGATATTTTACACGAAAGGAGTATTGCCCGCTCAAGCAGTTCCCGCGCGTGCGTGCGTGTTTCTATCCCAGTAGGAACTATAATTTCGTAATATTCCAAGAGATGATAGTAACGTGCTTGAGATGTATCTTGAAGTTTAACAGGAAAATTGGAAGCTAATACTCGGAAGTTTAACTGGTACTAAGTCAGTTGAATAATGTCATATGGGGCACTGAAGATAATTCTCTTTGAAGTTCGCATGATACGTTTGGCGATGGGACGGGGTGACACGGATGGAAAATTAATGCGGCAGAGGGGAGACTAGGAGGTACGAAGGGGATAAAGACCTTTAAGGGAGAGGGGGAGACATAGAAATTTCGAAGAATAATTTCCACTTGAATTTGAACGGAACTTTTTCACTGGTAAGTGTATAAAGTATAGCTGTCCGACTATATTCCATGTAGGCACTTGGGGGAGGGGGAAGTTTTATTATTTACATAAAAAGGAGGCGGTGTATTTAAGATGTTTAATTAAAATACATTTTCCTTCACCTAAATTAACGGTCTGTTTCGATTTGAGATTTTAATATACAGTGGATTCCGGTTAAATGGGCCATCGGTTAATCGGGGTAGCCTTTTATTTGGGATAAATATTAAAAAACAGACTTCTTTAACTCTTTACGTGGAACATCGCTTAATTGGGGCAGACGCTTAATTGGGTAAAAGTGTTATAGTCCCGATGTGTCCCAATTAAACGGAATCCAATGCAATTGATTGACTTGGTTGAACTTCTTTTGTTAACAGGGTCTTAGACTCAGGCATTATGTCCCCGAGAGGCTCCCATGTGCTTAGCCAGAACAAAGCAATTTCGACAGTGAAGCCAATTGTTTACCGGAAGTATGTTATTGCTGTCATATATTGAAAGTAGGTCACCATACGTCACCAAGGATCAATTTAATTAAATCAGACTATTTGGAGTGACTCCAAGACCAGCGGTCTCCAGACGTTTTTGGTCGTGCACTCCTATTTACTAAAAAACGTAGCACGCACCCTCGGAATAAATAAATATTTAAGTGTAATTTATGTTATATTTATTATTCATTTATAAATAATTTACATAGTATGCATTTATATCTAATATCACATCATAAAATCGGAAATACAATTCAATACAAGAATACAAAACAAAATTAAATTGAAATTATCTCGCGACCCCCATGGACCATCTCGCGCACCCCACTCTGGAGACCACTACCCTAGAGCACTGGGAACCAGCCGAGGTCCTGGTTTGATTTTAGAAAGTAAAGCCATGTCTAAACAACATTTTTAAAATCGTATTGATGTTTCGTTAATGGCTTCCGATCCAATTTGATTTTTGGTCTAACATTTCGGCTCCTTAGGAACAAAGGAAAAAGCCCATTGCGTCCGAATTCATAGGAAATGGTTTGGGTGAATTTGTTATTCGTGAAGTTGACCCAATCAGGACAAGTACCAGCCTGCAAAGCGACTCACAGGTTTCCCCACGTGTATTTCTATGGGTCAGAGAGAGACCCCCATCTAACTGCTCTGATTCCGTATTTACACGCCAGTCCATGTTACCCTTGCCTCTGTAGGCTTTTTCTTTCTACACCGACCCCCCCCCCCCTCTCGCCCTTCCTTGCATCCGGTAGTTTCTGAAATCCACGAGTTTTAGAGTCGTTAAAAAATTCTACTGGAAGAACCGATATTTGATAAGTGTGCACGACATTTTGGTCTGGCTAGGAACGTGCTTCTTCAGAATATGACAGTCGTTAAGCTAATCAAGGGATTTCAAAGAGCTCCGAGCCAGGCCGTCACATCTTAAAATATAAATTATACTTATTTTAATATAATTATTTAATATTATGTCTCCCAAATTGTCCCTTCACTCCAGGTTTTCCGACTAAAATTATGTATGCGGTGTAGGATTTGAGTCCGAAGATGGCGGTCTTGCAAGCCGATGCACTGTTTCGGTCACGCCCAGAATAATTTTGGGACATTGTCTGGAATGATGCCTCCACGCCCACCTTCCACTTCCTTTACAATGAATTATTATGTAATCAAGTCTGTCATTCAGCGTTACATAATGCGAGCTATCCAAACCGTTGTGAGATCAAGAGAAAATAAAATACAGCCATTTTTGTTATTAACTCTTTGAGCTGTGAATAGGATTTAAGTTCGGAACGAATTTTAATTACAGGAACATTTGAAACAAAAATGGCATATAGATCGTAAATAGCCTATACATTTTTGAGCTTAGAAGCTGATTATGCAGAAAATAAACCAGGAATTCATTGAAATATAATTTAAAATGTTTACGTACATGCACACAGAATTCGATTGTGATCACCTCAAAGGAAATTTGTACTTGGAACACTTAATCGCATATGGGATGATAATATTAAAGAGGATCAGAAGGAAATAGAGAGGAAGTTGAGTTTATTTATATGGTCCAGTATAGGGGCTTTATGAACAAATGCACGTTCTAGTTAATCTCAGAGTGCGGACACTTCTGAAGAGTCAGTCGCCCCACCCCTCAAGCCAGGCCGACCCATAGCGTATGAAAGGAAGTTTGGTTTACAGTTGCGCTGTCGAGGAAACGTGCTTGTTTCGATGTAGAGAGTTGTTTTATTTGTAACTTTCATACATCAGCCATAAGTCAAAGTCGTGTTAGTTCCTTCAGTAGACGGACCGTGTGAATGTTCAGGATTTGAAACCCGGACATTTTAGGGAATTTGGTTGGGTTTCGGAGCCCAAAAGCGTCGCGTTTGGTGGTATCTTTTGGGGTGTTCTGTTGCCTGATTCATGTGCATTGAAACAGCCGTCTGGTTGTGACTTTAAAATTATTTGAGTCTGTGTCATGTAAAGAAAGATATTAAAATGTCATTACACTTGCTACTCAGATCGTCTTTTTTCATCACCAAAATGTTTATTTTTCCAGTGGGTACAACCAGTCTAGCCAGACTCCCACATGTAAATTTCTGGATACTGATGTCTGGTATTTACGTACATCAATTAATATAAATAATTAATTATTGAATATCTGCAAGACGTGCGAGTTCAGAAAGTACAGCGTGTGATTCCAGCAAGGAATATATTATGAAGATCTCAACCTTTTTTTTGTACACACTCTCTTACTGCCAACTGATATTCGTTTGTGACCACACGTGTGAGGTCACGGGTTAAAGAATGCCGGTCTCGGATGTCCACTGAGGTTTATCGTGTTTATCTTCGTCCTCAGACAAATATCGGGGTAGTACATCTGAGTAGACCACAATCGATTTATTTCATATCATTTCGAATTAATTGTTGATTAGTTACCTGCCATTCGACTTTTTAAAATCGCATCTATTGAAGGCATCGATAAATAGAGCAAGAGTTTATAAAAGCATCTGTGAACCTGTAGACAGCTTACTACACTTACGATTAAGTATAGCGTTACGCCTAGAAACAGGGGCATTTCGCACTACTGATAAAATATAGCTCGCGATTCTGCGGTACATTTTATTAACATCACAGCGAATAACGAAGTTACTTAAAGGTGAGTCTGTTTGAGATGGAGGGTCGTAGGACTATTCCGCCTGTGTCCTTGGTTTCAAAGGAAAAAAAAAATACTAATTTACAAGATTTCAGTAAGAAACAAAGCTGTTGTTTCGTTCCTGATTGATAAATCCATTTCATCGTGCGTGAACAAAGCGTGGATCCCCGGGGTCGATCGGTGGTGACAGCGTAGATGTACAGCAGCTGCATCATAGCCTCAATTATCTTCATCTGTTTGTATGTGGCGCCACTGGTGACTATTTGATTCGACGACTCGAGAGTCATGTAAACCTTCCAGCCCATTTCACAGTGCAACATCCGAAACCTAAATGCCGGGAATCATTACGACCTAAAGTGCATTTCGGTGCAGGGAGAGGTATGTTTGTCGCTGTGAATAATAAACCACTTGACAGAGTGTGATTTCCAATGGAAATCACCCCCCCCCCCCCCCCCCGATGTAAATCGAATGCTCGATATGGAACATAAGATGATATTTTAATTATCTTATCTTACTATTTTATTGTGATTTGACGGTAAACAAATATAATAATTATTTTAATTAATATCACAATATGACGCAAACTATACTATCTCATGAATTTTACACTAAAGATGGAAACAGGCGGTTCCTTCGAAAGGTAGTAACCACCAACATGATTAAACACTCTCGCAACCCAGATAATCATAATCTGAATTGTATTCGTCGTAAGAACCCCAAATCTAAATTTCTTAACATTTTCATTCTCGAAAAAAAATTACGATTAATTTGAAACAAATAGTTGTGAGGTTTTTTTCAAGTAACAACCACAAAGTATTGTCAATTAAAGCAACAGACATTAGTTATCTGCTTGTAGAAGAGTATTTGAAATAGTTTGGTGTGATTATTTTACAATATTTTGGTCCATTAATTTAAGAATGCCCCAAAACGTTTCTAAGATGGCTGTCTTCTGGGTTGTTTCGCCGTATAGTCCGGTAGAAGTTTTCGGACGTTCCAGACGTCCTTACTGCCTCCATCATCAGGGCGACTCATCGTAAGTAAAATTCTAACAGACTATACGGCCGTGGAAACCTCAAATCCTACACTAAGAAGTTATTGATAACTTACGACACTTGATTTCTTCAGATGTGTCAGTGTATACATTGGGACTGCTGGGAATTATAAATAACCCTTCCTGTTCAATAATTTCCTCTGGTAATATACGGATTCCTTCTGCGTTATTTGCTCTACGTATGTAATGTCACAGTCTCGCATTATCGTCGTGTTTGAGCAAAACGTGTAATTACGTTTGTAATCTTTGCCAGTATAACATTTAAATTGCCTCGGCTTGAGTAATCATTTTCGTGTCTCGTCGCCAGACTTCAAGACAGAATCATTATATAAAGTTAGCTAGCAAATCCTTTGATAATGTGGTAACGTTTGAATATTTGGGAGCAATTATAAGAAATCAGAAATATATTCACTGGCGGATGAAATTCCGGGAATGCTCTTCACGGAGTTAATTAGTTAGCTTAAATACGTAGTAATTCAGCATGAAAACTGGTGACCGATGCCCTGCGACATCTCGAAACGAGTTTAGAAACGGGCGTTTGTCCGGAAAGAACGCCGACAGACTATGTATTCTGACACTGTTTTCTAGAGTCGGTGTTTTAAAAAAAAGATTGGTTAACATTCATTTTGACTTTCGAGGAGAATCTTACGTGTCTGTGCATTTACGTGTAATTTAATTAAAATCCGTTCAGATGTGCGTGTGGACAGACAGACGGGTGACATGCCAGGATCGTTACATTAGGGGTCACAGAGTTATCTTTGTGTAGCAATTACTCACATTGGAAGGTTATTATAACAGTATTAAGTTTCGCGTTATCCGTTATCTGAACTATCTTCAGGTGTATAAATTATATAAACTTAAATATAATTTCTTAAATGCAACTTTTAGTCAGATGTTTATCAGATTTCAAATGATGTTTTCTTCTAGATTTATTGTATCATCATTTGAAATCTGATAAACATCTGACTAAAAAGTTGCATTTAAGAAATTATATTTAAGTTTATATAAGTTTATACACCTGAAGATGGTTCTTTTAGAACTGAAACATGTCGTGTAAAAAAGTGATGTTCTAATGTAAATCGAACATTTCGATAGAGAACATCATTTAATATATTTTAAATATTTAAATGTTAATTATGGTAATATTTTAATATTTAATAGGAACTTTATTGTGATTAGACTGACAAGATTTAAACAAATATATATTTATCACAATATGACGCAACTTTATCATCTCATGTAAGTCGTTGTTGCGTGTCGCATGTCTGCCTACCCAGGGTATTTAGGTCGAATATCGCCTCGAAAAATGTGACAGACAGACATGGACGGACCCATAAGTTGTTCTTCACCCACTGAGAGCCATCTCTGGTTCATTGCCCTGATTGTTTTGTCTGAAATGAAATGACATTGTATTTTGTCAGTCAAGGACCAGTCTGTCGTAAACAAATTGATGTTTGGGTTTAAGAGAGAAGTCTTCGGGCTGGATTGTCTTTGTCCTACGCTTACTCAGCGTGACAAGAGTGGACAGGCCACGTCTGTCTCTTGTTTTCTACGTTCAGATGCTGGTTTCTGGTTACCGACAAGCAGTCATGCTCTGTGCAAGAGCGAAGTACTTTTTATCTGCCGACTCCAAATCTTCCATTTGTATTTTGGCGTCTTATCGATCTCAGGTTCTGATAATGCAGAAATCATTCTGTGGCAAGAAGGAATTACTGCTTCAACTCTTGGAGGTAGAAAGGTAAAAGAAATTCTTGGAAATTGTGTGGTTCTTCGTCTTTTCTCTGCGACTGTGATTACGTATCCTAACCATGTTCTCTTTTACGTCCGTCTTTATACGTTTAACACGGGGGTTTTGCGGTTCGCAGTTGTCCTGTACTGGTGCTGCCCTCTTATTATATTACACTCATTTCTTTAAAAGCTTCCTTCTACCAGCAAATTTTAAGCAGAGGTTAGTATATTTATAGGCATTATAGAATTCTGTGTTTTCCTCAGGTAGAAATTATAAGTGAACGGAATAACCTGCGAACTGTCATTTAATAACTAACGTCAACGTCCGAAAAAAAAAACCTTTTGTTATGAAACACGAAACTTGAGGATTCACGCTATGCCGAATTTCCATAGCAACGAATTTTCGAGTTTTTCAACATACGAAACTTTTTTTGGCCGAATTGTTGTAAAAGTGTGTTGATATGATGGGCCTAACGAATGAGCGAGTTCTTATGAAAGGCTTTCACAGGAACATGTCACAACAGCTGATGTGGTGCGACAGTTTTAAAATGTGGTGTATCGCCGACGTTTCGGAGATTTAAATTATCTCTATCTTTTAGGCGAACAATTTACTCTGCTTTGAGAACCTGGGTATTTCTTTTATTATTTATTTATTTATTTAGTGTTCTGTCTGAGGACAGGTCCATATGAACAGGATCCTTCCATCCTTTTCACGGACTGGGACCTGTTCATATACGTTCTTGGCAGATGATCCAGAAGTGGTTTGCCATTGCCTTCTTCTGTGTGTGAATGGAGTAATTGTTGGGATGCCACGGAGGAAAACTCCGTGTTGCCTAGACCACGGCCTTGCCGAACACAAGTTATAAATTCGGGCACCGCCGGGAATCGAACCCGAGACCCCAGGATTACAAGGCCAGCGTTCTATCCGCTAGACCTAGGCATAGATTTATGTGGATTCTCTTAGTCTATCAGAGTATCTGGACTGCAAAACTGGAATAGCTGTCATTAGCCAGTATCGACCTACTACGTGACCTCTGTAAATAGTGAACAATGTTTGCCTAGAGATGAAGTCAAGTCAGGAGCAAGATTGCGGGTGAAGGATTGATTCTGCGACAGGTCAAGGATTTGAATTCTTGGATTGTCATAAGAATTTAGAATAAAATATATCAAAGTAATGAGGGTTTGAAGAAACTGCAATAGACCAATGTCTTAGGCAGGCCAAATTTGTGTGTGAAAAGGATGTTCGACCCTTAGATGTAAGAAACAGTTTTCGAAGTGAGAATATAATAAATTTAAATTTAACAAGACGGTCGTTGAAATTAAGGATATCAAATAAAAGTTTCATTCACCGGATGCCTTACCAAAAAGAGTTTTCAAGTACGTGCCTCGATGAAGGCGATACTAAGTGTGACATCGCTTGATTAATTTGTGTAAGATAGTATAATTTCGTCATATTGTGAATTAAATATTAAATTATTTGGTTTTTCCGTCTAATCACAATTGTGTTTAAAAATAAGATAATTAAAATATCATTTTATGTTCCAGACCGAATAATCGATTTACATTTTGGAACATTTTTACAACATGTTTCGGTTTCATCGAACCATCTTCAGGTGTAAAATTATATTAATAAGTTTAAAACTCAATTACAATTTCTGTTGTGTAGTTTTTTTTTTGTAGATGTTCATATCCAGATTATTTTCATATATTGGAGCGAATGTATTGTTTGTAATTGAGTTTTAAACTTATTAATATAATTTTACATCTGAAGATGGTTCGATGAAACCGAAACATGTTGTAAAAATGTTCCAAAATGTAAATCGATTATTCGATCTTTAACATAAAATGATATTTTAATTATCTTATTTTTAAACACAATTGTGATTAGACGGAAAAAACAAATAATTTAATTTGTGTAACTTTGGAATTTGTCTAATGGGGGGCTAAACTTTGTTAGGATAAAAAAAGTACAGTATGGTTAACAAGTTAGGTGTCGACTGTGGTCGTATGGATTGTGACGTAGTTAACGTGTCTTTCGCTTGTAACTTAAGGAAAGTAAGCCACCACCACCACGTGTCCCCGTTACAAAGATCAGCCCGTTGATGTCGATTTGAAGGCCAGTAGCGTTCTGTTCTGAGCACCGATATTTCACTAAAACGACCCGAAATACATGGAAACTGTGAAGGGTCCAATGGTTTAGTGCTTCTCTCCTATGGTTTTACAGCCGCTCGTTAAATGTTTGCTGGAGAAAGTCGTGAACTGACGGTCTCGATTAAAATCACCTTTTCGCCTCGCTCTCTCTCTCTCTCTCTCTGTCTGTCCGTCCGTCTAACTATTATATGATATAATTCATACGATAATGGTTTGTTATAAAACATTAGAGGTCGCACTTTATAAAACCATGCTTCATGTAATACCATACTGGACGTTAATTGTGTAGGAGTTGGTGTATTTATCTAAATTCAGTTAATTAACTTAATGTCCGCTGGCCTAAGCTTGGGTTTCCGTTCTTGGTCTACGATTGGTCGAGGTTGCGTTATCTGTGCGTGGATTGTGAACTTTAATAGACGGACTAGTGAATTAATGTTTTTGACACTGATGAAGACCTCATGAGGTCGAAACGCGTTCGACACTAAGTGTTTCTCAAAGTGTAATAAGTTTTATTCGTATGCATGATTTTATATATTTCAGATAAATAAGGTTTTAAGGTTGATTATTGCTTTGTGTTACACTGGAAAATAATTTAATTCTTTCCAACATATTTAATACATCTTGGCACACGCGTGCATATGATCTTGAGTTTATGTGAAACAGTTGCAATGAAGATGGCATTCTGAAGGCCGAAAGCATGGTAAATATATTGGTACTGGTAAGGAACACAAACACTGCGTGTGTTCAGAGTGTGAATACGTATAAAAATAATAATAATAACTTCGAATAATTTCCCATTTTCAATAATTTTGTTTCACGTGAACTGGAACTTATGAATCACCCTGTACGGCTGTTGTTTGCAGTGGACAGGTTTCATATTGGTTTTTATAAAGAGTAAGAATTCTTTGTCTCTCTGCGTTAGTGACGACGAGAGTATGAAAGATATGGACCAATAAATGGTTGTGTTTTGTTTTTTACCGTCATTATCTGTCCTTCGATAATCGATTTGGACTTGCAGGCGAGACTTTCCGTCTATTTATGCGTGGTGGCTGGTTTAAAAATGCCGTTCACGTAGTCTGTCTTTCGAATCCTGTCTTGGAGACTCCAGGCGGCACTGGAATACTAATTGAAATTCTGCAAGATGTCGTTTGTGTATGTTTTTTTTTGTGTGTGCCTGTAGCGAGTACAATAGAAAATAAACACTATAATCACAGAAGCGTGATGAAACAATTTGCGTTATGGTTTAATGTGCGTTCGAAAGAATTGTTAAAATAGACGGTTTTAGGATATTTCGATATTTTGTAATGAAATTTTTGAGTTCTCCCTTCGTTAACTTCTGAACCAGCTGATAAAATTTTTGTGAAACATGTATTAATTTTATTTACTAGAGGCCACCCCCCACCTTGTTATCAGTAATACCAACATAACCGTGAACGTGCAAGGTCGGAGTGATACTAGTGCCATTTACTTCGAGGTCATGACATTTGTTTCTTAATGGATCTTCGATAATATATTTGATGTTTAGTTCGTCGTCAGTAAATAATGACACTTGTCAAATTATTTATGACGATACATTGCAAACACACTTAAAGGTTCTGTATGAAATGTTATTTATATGTTAACAATTACAGATATAGTGACCGTGTGATATTTTGAGAAGATATCAGACAAATTTTAATGCTCTAGGGATTTGTGTAAATGGGAATTATACGCAAAAGTGGATCATAAAAATGATAAATCATTAATTTATCGTGATTTATTGCTTCATAATCTAGTCGAAGCACTTCAGTTGTAACCGCGTGGTGAATCTCAGACTCTGACGTCACGGGTGCCATTCGAAGAGATAAAGTTGAACGCGAAAATATTGTTACTCAGTGCTTGCTTTTCCTAACTTGTTTCTACGGTCGCCAACGCAAGGCATTGTAATGGCTGTAAATTAGGTACGGAGCACGGCTGAAGAAAAGATGGTTTACAGATACAGATCAGAGCCTCCTGATGATGTAAGCAGCAAGTTCCTCCGAAACGTTTTTAGATTTTTACCAGACCATATACAGCGCATCATCACAGAAGAAGTCATCTTCGTCTTTCGATATAACGGATGATAAAAGTAAAAAGTAAAGCTCTCCCGCTATACGCCATGTAGGCACTTGGGGGGAGAGGAGGTGTAGCTCCTACTCATTCTTGACCTCGGCACTAGATGGGGATGAGTAGTCAGCTTTACCCCCGGAAAAGGACCCCGTTACCCATTAGATAGGAGGCTGGGTGGGACCCAGAGCTGATGTGGAAAAATCCTCTGCCCCCGTCGGGGATCGAACCTCGGTCGTCCAGTCCATAACCAGTCGCTATACTGACTGAGCTGCGATAATGGATGATGTTATGTGATAACCCACATTTATTTCTAACTTTAAAGTGACGTGTGTTACAAAACCAGAATTGCGTAGCTTGTAGCTTGTAGCTTGTGTATAATAACACTGCGGTGTAGGCTGAATTATTATTAAATATGTACTCTTTTATATTGTTTTGTATTAATGATTCTCAACCGAGCATGAAAATATCGCACGAGTCAGACAGAAAAAAACCACAGTAAAATGTGAAACGAGTTGTTTGTTATGCAAGCGAAAAACTGTTGTTTTTCTTCTGAACTCTGCCCTGTTTAATTAGCTACGTCTGCGAGCGTGTGGTTACCAATTACATTAGCAGCTCTGTGGTATTTTCAGTCGGTTAATCAATCGAAGACTGACTTAGGAAAATATTTTAGACTGACGTGAGGAGTAGTTTAATTTTATCATTCAGCTGTGCGGTTGGGTTCTGTAATCTGATTGGTTCTATTTCAGAAACTTCTGCTACGAATTGTTTATCATACATTTATTTAACCATTTGAAGCCAGAATAGTATTTAAAAAACCCAGTGTTTCCTCAAATATAACACAACGCTCCACCATTGCTAAGATCACGTGGTTAGTGCTGTTTTTGGAAGTAATCCCTGTTTACTCTGATAATCAAATAACTCTGTGGGAGGAATGTGTAGTTACTAATTATAAACGCAGGTTGCACGTACGTGTATGACAATATCTTTGTTGTTGCTAGTAAACTCATGACAAGGTAGCCGACGTTTCGGCCACAGGTGGGCGGGCATTTTTCTCTGTTAACTTGTAATTGTTTGTTGTTTCAGATCTGAAACGGGAAGCTACAATATGTCACATGTTGAAACACCCTCATATCGTAGAACTGCTGGAAACTTACAGTTCAGAAGGGATGCTGTACATGGTGTTCGAATAGTGAGTACACTGATGTTCCTTACTTTTTTTTTTTTTTAAGAAATACGAAATAAATATCTGACACATTTTGTTTTGAACACAAAGTCGGCCGTGTTCTTAATCAAGCATCATTGCGGGAACGGAATTTTGTCAGCTTTGAGAAGTGTCCCGAGTATGGTTTAGCACATTTTCTGAAATTTGTTTTCTTTAATATTCATAAATTCTTTCAAATATTTGATGCTTCAAACCTGTCCTATTATTTTGGCCAACGGTCAACAAATCATTTAGCTCTGGGCCAGTTTTATTTGTCCATAAATCTTCATAAAATTTCGAACTTCTCATCTCCAGTTATGTTATTAATAAATGCCGCCCTTTTCAGATTAATTCAGATGTTTCATTGCCTTATTTGAAGCGTCTTTTTACATCGTATTCTGTATAAGCTATTTTTATCATTAATTATTTTATTTATTTTTTCATTTAAAATTATTCATTGTCAGGACTTTTTCCATCGTCTATTCTCTAAACCCCACGACGTTTCGGAGGCTGGTTCTGTCTCCGTCTTCAGGTGAGAGGTACCTACTCTGTTGGGTCCCTTAGATAGAGCTAGTGTCTTGTCACTGAAGACGGAAACAGAACCTGCCTCCGAAACGTCGTATATCACAACTTCTGTTGACTCGTGTTTCTATTTCATGTGGTGACAATTTACTGTTTGTAAGAGTATAATCTATGATATGATTGATTACCGCTTGCTGTCCACTGATGATGTGGATTTTATTATGTCGGGAAAAGAAATTAATTATTTTTAATTTATAAAAGACGGAAACATTTCCAAATGTCTTTCTGTTCTTATTTCGAAAGCTTTCTCCATTCGTACTTAAATTTTTTCAGTTGGCTGCTAACCAACACGGACTTCGAAGGCTCCACATACGGCGAAATAATTAGATTTATTAATAAAATTAAAATGTGTCTGTAACTTTTTTTGTTGTTCCAACGAAACTTGGATGCAGAGTATAGATCGGCTACCAGAAATGTAACTACCGTCATTAAAATGGTTTTATTATTTCAACATTCGATGAGAAACAAAGTTTTTAACAATCTTGTGGGAGCAGGGTCCTTCTTGAGGAGCTGATAGTCGCTAAGTTGGCCAAGAAATCCCTCGTGTTTTATGGGACCCGAAGATCCACAGGACCTCGCCGTGTAACATTTTGTAACTTATGAGATTTGAGGTTTTTGCGGTAATGAAGACGTCGAGTTTTGGTGTCCTGGTCTGTAACGTCCTGTAGACTTGTAGGCAGATTCCACTGTTTCGGAGGGACACTGCGTCGTCCATGAAGATGGAAGCAGTATGTTCCTCCGAGTCGTTCGTATTTCAGAAATCCGATATTGGCATATATTAAATGTAGGCTACTCAATTTTGATTGGACGGAATCATTCCAGTAAGTTAATTTTATCAGTTTTAATGACATGAACAAAGCCTTCTGAATTTTTATCTCCAGTGGTAGAGGAAGACTGTTTATACAATTTTTATATATAAGATTTTGCTTATTAGAAATGTATTTTAAACATATATTAGGTGATTTGGCGCGTAACTGATCGCGTTCTGTTTAATTTGGGCATAAATGTTCTAAGTTTATCCAACACTTTAAAATAAAAAAAAGTACCCAGGAGATTTTCTGACCATTGGTGTATGCAGTACTGCAAAGCTCTTCAGTAATACAAGTAGCCTATCTGTAAGGGTGTTCAGGACGGGCGCAGACGGGCGCAGACGGGAATGGATGCTATCAGGAAGATTAAACGGGACGAACAAAGAGGTCAGGGGATGAAGGGGGTGGAAGGCTTAAAAAGAATTCTGTTTTGCGTCGAACGCAGCCAGTCCCATCTGGGAAAGGCAGATTAATTAAAATTATCGCTGTTATGTTCCGAACCGCTTCTGTTACCTCATCATCCGCTGGTAGAAGTTGAACTTCGTTGACTCCTAGTGCTGGCTGCGTGATAATGTTTTCACAGATGAAGAGAAGTGTCTGTGGGGATGCTGAGCGTTGTATTTCGAAAGGAATTCGTCTTCATTCTCGTTTTCGCGAGACCCTCAAATCTCGCCTTTTTAAGTCTGAAGACGGCTGTCTTCTGGATTCTTGCGCTGTGTAATCTGGTAGAAGTTTTCCAACGTTTGAGAGGTCCTTGCTGCCTCCATCATCAGGGCGATGATTATGGAGGCAGCAAGGACCTCTGAACTACCTAACTAACTAGATGGCTTACCGAACCCGAAGGTTCATCACCGACTTAACCAAAGCCCTGTCCTGGGCCAACAAAATCCAGTCTCCTTCAACTCCTATCTCCCATAGATCCCACCTGAGATTATCATCCCTTCTACGTCTAGGTCTCCCCAGAGGTCTCTTCCCCTCAGGCTTCCCAAATTGTGGACCCAACCAACTAGATGGCTTACGGAACCCGAAGGTTCATCACCGAATTAACCAAAGCCCTGTCCTGGGCCAACAAAATCCAGTCTCCTTCAACTCCTATCTCCCATAGATCCCGCCTGAGATTATCCTCCCATCTACGTCTAGGTCTCTCCAGAGGTCTCTTCCCCTCAGGCTTCCCGGTGCACACTTCTTGTCCCATCAATGCGTGCTACATGCCCAGCCCATCTCATTCTTCTCGACTTAATCACCCTGACAATATTGGGGTTGGAGTACAGATTTTTAAGCTCGTCATTATGCAGTTTTCTCCACGCCCCATCGTCTTCTCTCCTAGGCCCAAATATCCTCCTCGACACCCGATTCTCAAACACCTGCAATCTGTGTTCCTCCCTCTGAGTGAGAGACCATGTTTCACACCCATACGAAACAAGAGGTAAGATTATTGTTTTGTATACTTTAATTTTCAGGTTCTTAGAAATCAGACGGGAAGACAAAACATTTTGAACTGAGAAGTACCGAGCATTTCCAGAGTTTAATCTCCTCCTAACTTCCTCATGAGTGTCATTTTGATTTGTTATTGTTGTTCCCAATATTTGAACTTTGTCCCCCTTTCAAAGGACTTATTAGCCACCCTAAGATAATTTAGTTTTATTGTGGACAGACTACAAAACGTATTAATTGGAACATTTTTTCGTTGTTTGGTGTTCTACACGCTGTAGCCTCAGCGAAAACTCCTGGTTCCGTACATGTGCGTATACCTATCTGTCGCATTTCCCCTAGGACGTAGGCAGTCATTGTTACAGTACGTCTACGATTATGGGAGTTAATGATTTCTTGCAATTACTATTAAACAGACTTGAAATTATTGTATTTAAATGTTAGTCGTAATAGTCATTGTGTGGAGGTTTTAAACACGCAAATAGACGAGTCTGTGCCTAAAAAATATGACCTTTTTGTCCTGTGTCGTAACTTCAAGATAACCGGTGAGTTTCAGCTGATAAAATTTCCCGGTTGTAGCCAAGTTTGTGTTATTGTACTTCAGGAATACTAAAAGTTACAGCGATATCGGAGAACTGGACGACTAAGGCAGTAATGCCTCGTAGGATGTTATTGTAAGGAAGTTCAAGCGAGGAAAAATGGTTCTGCCTGTAGTGTGAAACCATGTATAAAATCATTCTTTTGGAGTTATCCATCATCTGAGTGCGTTTTATGAAAAATAGCTTAGCAGTTCTGTAATAATTACATGCGTGCAGATACGACGTGTTCTTGATCGAAACAATGTTCTTTGTGCATTTATGTAGCCCGTACGACTGAATAGCCAAGCTTGTATTATGTACCTGCATCAGTGCTACAAATGGACCCACTTAGTATAATTAAATCAAAACAAGACAGTGCAGATACACACACATATATATAGACAACGGCGTAATATAGGAATGACGTAGTCCAGTGGTATTCAACCTTCTTTGTTCGCGTATCCCCAGATATAATTTCTCTTCAACTTTGTACCCCCCAAAGTTGTTGGTGTATAATTCAAGTTATACATAGTATATAATCTACATCTAAAATAAATTAAATAAATTACATTACTGATTATTCAGTGTTTATCATAAAATAATATATTTTTTAAAAATATCACCTACCCCCTAAGATGTCTTCGCGTACCCCAAGATATAATTTCTCTTCAACTTTGTACCCCCCCAAAGTTGTTGGTGTATAATTCAAGTTATACATAGTATATAATCTACATCTAAAATAAATTCAATAAATTACATTACTGATTATTCAGTGTTTATCATAAAATAATATATTTTTTAAAAATATTACGTACCCCCTAAGATGTCTTCGCGTACCCCAGATTGAATACCACTGACGTAGACGACACAGTTGAATAAACAGAAAAACATTAAGAAGTAATAATAACTTAATGAGTCCATTTGACTGTGTTACAAGCAGTTGGCAGGTATTTTTTATTATGGAACTGAATTACAGTAGGTAATCAAAGATAGGAACATTAGCCTGATGACATCTTGTGTGCCGAAACGTTGCTAAAAAGATATTTATTGTTTAAAAAGTATGATGATACTGACAGTGAATTTCAAAGCCAAGGCTGGGACAGTGGTTATAATTAATAACTTTTATAAATGCCATTTTTTTACTTTCATTTTACGTGTTTATACTTTTCAAAGCTTCCAGTATTATTTTTAAATTTACACAAAATACTTGTTGGAATGGGCCCCCCCATTAATTTTGATTAATAACATAAAATCACGAAAGAGATTGCGTGTGGTAGTGTTTAGATGTTAATGTAGATAATATTGCTTGCAGTATGGACGGGTCGGACCTGTGTTTCGAGGTGGTTCGACGCGCGAGTGCCGGGTTCGTGTACAGCGAAGCAGTAGCGAGGTAAGTAATTGATAAGGCTAATTGCCTACGGCTAATGAGCTGTGTCCTTCACGATGCCCGATAACTCCCAGAGGGTATCTAAAGTTTCGTTGTGATAGACTAAACACGTAAGCCGCCCATGTGCGACAGTTTTCTGTGCCATTAGCTTGTTATTAATTTGTATGGTCGACTAAAGAATTTAAACTTCCGGACGCATTCTGGTTTGCTGTTCATTGAGTTTTCGTCGGAGATGCTCGAGTGTCCTTTGTAGGCATTTTGAGAGCGGTCCTGTGCACTGTGTTATTTTTTTTTATTGTGGCTAACGTGCTCGCCACTGGACCCGAGGTTCGCGGGTTCAAACCCGGTCGAGGTCTCGATGGATTTTTAATGGTGATAAGAAAAACTTTATGGAAGTTATGTGGTTACGTTAAGTACGTGTACTGTCAAAAATCGATCTATCCGCTATACAGGCTTGTAAATATCAAACAGATCTCTTTATGCATTAAACTTTATATGGTTTCCTAGCTACGGAACGGAAATGATCACTAGAATAACTTAACTAACTAATAACTTAAGAGTGGAGTTATGAGGTATGCAAAGTTTTCAACAACTTAGCTGTAAAATATGTTCTTTTCAATGACGAGTTTATCTTCAGTCTTTTGCTAGTAATACAACAGAACATTTTTGGTAATTCAGAAGATGCAGCCTACGAATTAAGAAACTGTGTCACTCGAATGAATTCTTTTTTTTTTTTTTTTTAATTTGTGTGATGTGAAGTATCACATACGTGATGATCATTTTTCACTGTTTTTGGTCCCATGATTGCAGAATTTATAAAAGAACTAACGCGTTTTTACAGCGTATTTGGCGAGCAGAGAATTCGTCTCATGCACATAAATATGATTTGTTCTGTTGCATTAAGCTGTTTGCTTCTATTCAGAACCACATCACGTAACGAGAGTAAAGCTGTCTTAAGAATTTTGAAGTCGGTGTTACGTTGGACTATTAAGAAGGAGAAAAATAGATATGGAGTGTAAGGATTACGACAGCTACTGTGGCCGTCTCGTAGCTGCCTGTAAGTTCTGCCCTATTCGCCGAGTTACAGATACGAAAGTTAAATTGCAGGAAGTGGATTCGACGGGCGAAGGAATAATCTGTTTGCAGAAGGCTAAAAATGTGAAACCAAGTTCTCATCATTTGATCGTATGAGTAGCCGAGTGGCAAATGCATGTCCCACCTGCTTTATCTAGTAACATTTTGTACGAAGATAGATATTGAACGTACTGAAAAATTCACTTCTAAAAGTTTGTGTCGATGGTGCGTTGAAGTAATACGTTTTCTGGATATTTTCCGCCGTCTAATAATAAAATCCACGACGTTTCGGAGATGCAATTATATCTCTGTCTTCATGTAGACCTATATTTTGGCCCAATATATAGAGCTAATCCCTATGTCCGGACCCCGAGATAGGGATTAACTTATCTCCGAAACGTCGTGGATTTTATGGTTTTATTATTAGACGGCGGAAAATATCTAGAAAACTATGTACAGAAAAATCACTATGAGACTTTTTTGTTTGTTAATAAGACATGGCAACGATGACAAATGATGTTTTATCTTACACGTAATCTACAAATATAAATTATACCCATAAACTTATAACTAAATTGTACTTATTAATTTGTGACTACTGGTAGCATTGCAGTATAATTAGACTGAAACATTTGTCGTAATGTAATCGTGATTAATTACTCCCTGCCCTTACTGCTATCTGGTGATTTAACACATCTCCTCGATGACGACATTCTGTCGTCACGGCCCGGAATCCATGTTGCTCTGCTCTGAGCATCACTTCAATGTTAAACGATCGTAGGGACTAATATGTGTGTGTGTGTGTGTGTGTGTGTGTGTGTGTGTCTCACGTTAGACTATTTCAAAGAGCCTTAAGTTCCTTGCGGAGGCAGAGAGTTGAAGCTAGGGTACGGGAATTTTAACTTCTCAGTTTATTTACGCAGTGTACTCTCTGTTTTGTTTTGTTTTGTTTCGGAAACATCCTGGCTGCATATATAGAATACGTGTGCTTGTAAACACGGCAATAAACCTTTATTAAGTTCTGTGAAGGCTTGGAATATCTTGACTATCTTATTTCTGAAATAGGCTTTGCTGGACGGAATTTTTAAGGTAGCTCACCGGACGTGTACCGATCGAAAATTCGCTCTGTCATTACATTCATTTCACGTATGTTTAACATGAACTTCCCTTACATTTAATTATTATGAATGTTTTTAATTGTTTTTCAACGAAAAGTAAGGCGTAATTAAGTTTTACATTCCTTCTTCAAAATGCGTTATATGAAGACAGCAAAAGGAAGTATTGTCTGTCCGCTTTTTAAATCATTTACACACCTGAAGAAGACTTTCTTCCGGGATGTTGCGTCGTGCAAACTAGTAGGTGTTTACAAATGTTTCGGAGGCGATTAATGCTTCCATCATCAGGGCATAATTGTTCTGATGACGGAAGTACTAAGCATTTCTGAAACGTCGGTAAATTTGTACCAGACAATGTGGCGCGATATCTGATAAGGTAACCTTTTTCATACTCGCCGTCATTGGAACCTAAAACCTCATCTATAACACAGGTAATCGGATTTCGATCAAATTTCGTGGTCTACACCAAATGTTGTTAGAGGGATATAATTTTGGTTGGCATCAGTGCATGGCTTGAAGCCCGTATAAAATGGCCGGGCCTACAAACATTGTACGTGACAAAACACAGACGAGGTGCAGTTAATATTTAGTAATATTTAAGTGGGTACACGGAAAAGTAATTCCTATCCGATTTATGCGGATTTATGGGTGAAAAATCTTGTTCATCCTTTCCATTTCGATTTCTTGCCAGCTGTTCCCCGCTCTTGACATCTGGCTGAACCATCTTATTCTGTCGTCAAATAGGCGTCTTTAATTTAAATTTTGGTTCTAGTGTCCTCGGTATCCATGTCCTGTGGGTTCTCTTCAAATTTCCAAATCATTACAGTCTCTTATCTTCTAACTCTAATAACGAATTTTGGGTTCTAAATTCTTTTCTGAAAGTTGAATTTCAAATTTTATCTTTTCCTTATTCCTCAGCCTTTCTCAAATTGTCGTGTGTGTTGCTTGGATTTTACTTCTGACTTCTTCTTAAGGGTTTAATTTCCGCATAAAATGATAACATTAATTTGAAATATATACTTTTTAAATCGTCCTTTGAATTTTTTGGGTTTTTTCCCCACATAAGTCCTTTCATTTTACACAATTTATAATTGAACAATATGAATTTTGAAAAAAAATTGGGAGGGGAT
This sequence comes from Zootermopsis nevadensis, assembly GCF_977971745.1. Taxonomy (NCBI): domain Eukaryota; kingdom Metazoa; phylum Arthropoda; class Insecta; order Blattodea; family Termopsidae; genus Zootermopsis; species Zootermopsis nevadensis. The sequence continues at coordinate 1,319,670 of NW_028259156.1, read as the reverse complement.
GGGGACTGATTTTTTGTAGCTCAGTTTGAAGAATTAATGACGTATTCTTGTGAACATGGTAGTGATCCTTTGGGTTAAAATAAAAGACTGGGAATGTTTTTGACTTAGTTTTAGGGAGGACTGTTTTGCATTGAGTTAATTATGGGAGTCCAGCCTAAAGTAGCTTAGCTGGGTTAAATGATACACCTGTAGTACTTTTAAATTTCGTGCCGTTAGGTTTGTGATGTTGGTACTGAAGTGAAGTCAAAGATGGCGCGTGTGTGGTCAGCGCGGTTTGCAAGCTCTGTGTGAAAAAGTATGTTTTCTGACGTTTTATAGTCACAGTTTATCGACATTGGCAGCCTGGGATTTTTTGATCGGTTTACTGAAACAGGTAGCCCGTAAAAAATTAGGAGGTAAGTCATAATTAACACTAATTACTTCGACCAGTGTTTCTTGCATTTTTAGGTTATGGTTTGGGTTAAGCAAAATTAGTATTATTTTAGAACCCAATTTAGTGATTTATGTATAACTTGTTTCATACCTTGATTATGAGGGAACGTAATTTTGTAAGACGGTACACGTTTCTTGGAATGTGGGGGGGGGGAATCGGGTACGTTCAGCCTCAGGGGGTGAGTTGAGTGATAAAGTTCAACACCCTTCAGAGTGACAGGACGCCCTAGTTCGCACTTTCGTCTCCGCGTTGCTTCCTACCCAACAGACAGCTTTATCATATCAGGATAGTCCAACTAATTTTAAAGTGTCACCTCTTAAATATAAGAACTCCAGAAGTTGTGCGAGCTAATGTTTTAAAGTATAAGTAGCAATTTTCAGATAATTATGGAAAATTTATTCAAGGCGCTACGTATTCTGGAACACGCACATATTTTGTGCGTGATCTCTCGTGCGTAACTCAGATAATTCCCCCCATTTCTTCAGGGTTACGTTTACAGATTATACCAGCATACAGAATGGTAACTCATTGCTACAGAGTGTACAATTAAAACTGAACGCTACAAGTCACGTGCTATTGCGCAGAAATTGAATCGAAAACAAGTCCATCCCCTCCGCCCCTGCGACACTCCATTCAAGGTCACCCTGGTTTGCTTAGACCGCCAGTTACGCAAAGGCTGTGCAGGTGGTAACATGGCGTGTTGACGAGCAGAGTGAATTCGCTATCGAACGTTGTTTCACATCAAAATAGTTTGCCCTTCTTCGTGTAACATTTAGTAGTGCTGAAAAACACAACAATTTACTGACTAGTAACATTTCGGGGCACGATAGAAAATGTGTCCGGCGTCGGACAGTGTCGACAGATGTTCTGTAATTATTTCCTGAGAAAAAAAAAGTCAAAAATCCAACTAATTTGTCTTGCTGTACTGATGTTACCAAAACATACAGATGTTAGCGTTTTAAATAGAACATTCCGTGTAAGTTGGCAACGCAGGCAAGTATGACGTCACGCGTATATTGTGCTTCCATCTATCGGTAGCTGTTGTGGAACTAACTGTGCTGGTTCTGGATGGTTAACCTGTGTTGATGTTCATAAATTAGAGTCGTAGTGTTTATAGGCGTAGTTCATATGGGAAATCTCAAACGTTGACGGACCCTGTTCATTATACACAAGGCTACTCAAGTTATAATTGAACAAGTTCTGGAAGCTATGTTTATTCATAGACGCTGAAATGTTGCGTGTTTTCAAAATAAGATTAAGTAGTTGAGAGGAGACACGACCCTAATGCAATTTAAACACGTTCATTATCGTATGAAATTCTGTCATGCGTCACCTCTGAAACGTTGGTACACTTGAATGTTGTCTGTACCCTCCTGTCCTTATGCTTTTGGATCCAGTTTAGTATTATCCTGCAATCCAAGTCAGTGCCTCTGAAGTTAGTTAGTTAATTAGTACAATTCTGGTACGCCGTCCCCTTCCCAAAATTATCTCGTTAATTTTGATCAAACGGAGTACAGACTAACTAAAATATAAGTAGAAAGTTCAATTCTTTAGTCATGTTTTGTTTTAATCCAATGCAAAAGTAAAGAATTGTGATGAAAATTAATAAGTTTACATCAACATAAAACAAAGACTAGAATGTACTCAGATTGCTTACCGCTTAGAAGAAACTTGTACACCCCTGGCTGCGGAAATGTCCTGATTTGTGCGTTCAGATTTTTTGCCATCCTTCATTTTATCACCGTGATCACACTTGGTGAAGAGAATTCCTGTGACAACGCACCCCAGAGTATCTCCTTCCACGTCTAGTGAACGTCGCCCATGAAAATCCATCACCGGATTTGAAGCCGGAAATACGTATACATGATAATGACATAAACAGTTACAAGGGATAATTACTTTATCGTACATGTAGCAGGATGCTCTTGTGTGATTTAATAACCTGCACATCTGGTCCCGTCGTGGCAAACCTCGTTCGTTGATGGGTCAGCTACTGTCTCGCGTTAACACCGGAAATGGCGTTTACGTATTTCAGTTGTTATACGAACACCGAGAGGGTTGTTTGTAGAGTTCACTTCGTTGACCGAGATGTAACACCACATCTTGACTGTAGGAGCATTGAACAAAAAAAAATAGGGCTTTTAGGATGATGAATATGATAAAAGATTGTTTAGACTGTGGTAAATTTTAAAGAGTCGATAAAATTAGGCCTCTAATCTGAATTTTTAACATCCATCGATTACGGCTCTCGCTTGTTTCACGCGTAAATAAACATTTTAAAAATTGTTTTTGTCAAATAATATCATGAGTAATATGTGAACCTGTTTGCAATATTAGGCTTTATTCAGTATCATTTTTAACAAATTGCCACGAAGTTTCAGTAAGCTAGCCTAGTTTACGAGGTGCGATCGGAAAGTTTCAAGACTGTGTCAATAGAGGGCGAACCGGATGTAGTACGAGATTCTGCCTTTAGGGGGTGCGACCTACATTCATAGTGAATCATTGTGACAGCCGGCATCATCGAATTAGCATTTGTTTCTTAGTTACGGGCGTTTTGGTAGTGCATTACACCGACCCTCCTGCGATTTCGGAATGGCGTGTGCATCAAATTTTGCCAAAGACTCGCCAAAACGGCTACGGAAACCTATGAAATGCTAAAGCAAGCATTTGGGGAGTCCGCAATGGGTCGTGCACAAACTTTTGTGTGGCATTCACGTTTTAAAAATGGCCGAACCTCTGTCGATGATGACGAGCGTTCTGGACGACCATCTTCGAGCACAACGCCCGAAAATGTTACGAAGATTCGGCAGGCCATTCACGAAGATCGACGTCGTACCATCAACGACTTGTGCGACATTGTTGGGATAGGCTATGGGACCTGTCAGCTGATTCTAAAGGAAGAACTCCACATGCGACGCATCCTGTCTGAGGACCAGGAGCAGAATCGACTTCTCGTTTGTCAGGAGCTCAAAGATCTTGCAAGAACCGACCCCAACTTCCTTTCTAAGCTCCGTATGACTTCTTCCTCTTCCCAAAGATGAAAATTCAGCTAAAGGGAAGGAGATTTGAGTCGATAGAAGAGATTCAGGCAGAATCGCAGATGGTGCTTGACAGGCTGACAAAGAAAGATTTCCAAGGATGCTTCCAGGCTTGGCAGCGGCGCTGGGATCGTTGTGTTCACTCCCAGGGGAACTACTTCGAGGGTGATGGATGAATTTAATACCTGAGATAAGTTTACGGGTTTTTATAGGCGCAGTCTTGAAACTTTCCGATCGCACCTCGTATAGTTTGATACCATTTATATTCCATATTATACCATTTTTACGTGGCTTTGTCATGATGGAATTAAAGCAGAAATCATGGAACTAACTTAAGTAGTCTATGTGATCCGTATTAATACGTTGTGTATGACATGCAAAGGAACTCCACAGGCGGATGTGCCGTGTTCACAGCTGCCTGTAGGGCTAATTGATAAAGCTTTGAAATTAATTAGTATTGCAAATTGCCTCAACTTCTCGTGTTTTATCATAGAGACGAAATCCTCTCTTCAACGCTTTGAGATTCTCACGGCCTGTATTTTTCTTCTGTGTTGTAACAGCGCGCCGTGTGGGCGCTTAGGAATTGAGCCTCGAAGGTGGAGGCAGTCTGTTACTCCGAAACGTTAAGGCGGTGTTGATGGCGGAATTCAGATCGTTTGTAGGCCTAGTCTGTCCATATTACTGGACACAAACTTCTGTGTGGTAACTGGAAATATTTGCGATTGAAGTAACTGGTGAACCAACGTGTACTCACTTGTCATACATTACTCTTAAGCAAGAAAGTGTCAGAATGCTGTTTAGAAAGCGTCGGAATTTTTTTTCACAAATTTTGGATCGGTGTCTGATATTACGTCGAGTTCAAGATCTCATTTGAGGCATGAGAACTTTCTTAGTGAATAATCTGCTAACCTGTAGTCTTAATCTGTGAGTTAAAACGGACTGTGGGGCGATGAACCTTGTTCTTCATAGCCTTCAACGTGTTACAAATTTCCTTCTCAGGAGTTTCAACAGGGCTCCCAGAACAGATTCTGCGTTCGATTTTTTTTTTGAGCACAATAAACTGTGGGCATTCTCTAATGTGGTTTTGGAGTTCGTCTTAGTTTGTGAGAAATTGAATCATATCGTAGTTCAGTTGTCAGTGAATCCAAGCGGAAACTATGAATTACGTATCGACAGTCTGAAGACCTGAGCTGCTAGTTGGTTGGTTTCCGCAATTAATACTTCAGTACGTCACACCCCGGCTTGTGGAGTTGATGCTTAAGTAGATAACTTATTTAATAACCCCCGTAGAGATTGTGCAGGTAGAATTATTTATTCTGTATCCACAGAATAAATTCAAGTCGCCAAATGAAATAAATTCACAAACTATCTTCTAGAGCAGTGGTATTCAACCTGGGGTCAGCGAAGACATCTTAGGGGGTACGTGAAATTTAAAAAAAATATTATTTTATGATAAACACTGAATAATCAGTAATGTAATTTATTTAATTTATTTTAGATGTAGATTATATACTATGTATAACTTGAATTATACACCAACAACTTTGGGGGTACAAAGTTAAAGAGAAATTATATCTGGGGGTACGCGAACAAAAAAGGTTGAATACCACTGGTCTATATAATATTGTTAAAAGCTCGGTAACGTTCAGACCGTCAAAGTTGAATATCATATAACTCATCTGTTATTTAGACAAAGGTTACACAGCAGAGCAGATGTCTGTACTCTAAATAAGTAAATTAGCGTTTCCATAAAGTTTGTAGATATCTCAAAAATCGGTCAGGTTGCCATAAATTCCTTATACCAGGGTTTCTCACCCTTTTTTCGTAACACTAATTCTAATTTAACACATTAAATGTACCACTAACCAAATGTGTTCAGGGAAAACTTATTTATTTTAATATTAACTTTTGATTTTATTATTTAGTTCGCGTATCACTCAACATTGGCTCGCTTACCACCAATGGTACGCGTACCACAAGTCGAGAAACACTGCCCTATGCGGTTGCTAAAGTATGGACCTTCGTACATCCACAATTGCATCGCTGTAAAGTTTCTTCTGACATCTACGACCATCGTTTCTATTACGAATAATTCAATTAAAGTTCTTTGTACTGACACGCTGGCAAGCTGGATTACCATTTATCAAAGTCAATCCACACTGTCGTTAACATGAGTCCCATCTTAAAGTGGAAGTTTTCCTTCGCCTGACAAGAAATATTAGATTGAGCGTCTGAAACTGTATTAAAGTGACCACGTTGTCACAGTGATAACCTGAAACGCGCTTGATTTCCAGTTCAAGAACTGCCAAGTTCTAATTCTTACCGGAAACTGAGGTGTTCCGTGGTTTCTGTCAGTCGCTCTGAGGAAACTCGTGGCCTGAAACACAGCCATTCGACTAAGTGTCGTTAAATGCTGCATAAACTGAGATGTTGATACCAGTTATTAAATCCACGGAGCACAGTTAACCGACGTTTCAGAGGTGCTTGTTGCCCATTCTCTACGTCGATAACACTTTCATTGTATGAGGTCCACGACGTGTCCGTGTTTACAGAATTTCGGAACGTCACCTGCTAATTTTCTTGTTGCCAAGGGGCGAGATTAGATATCTGCAAACTGTTACGGCGTGTAACGGGTTGCCAGATGATCGTCGAGTCAACTTGGAGGAGCGGTGGAATGATACTAACATGGGAAAAGCGAAGAACTTACCGAAAATCCTGTCCCAGTGCCACTTCGTCGAACATAAATTTCACATGGACTAACGTGGTCTCGAACCCTGACCTCCCCTGTGAGAAGCCGGCTACTAGCAACCTGAATTTCCTAATTTCAAATCCCCCTCACGGCCGGTGACCTCAAGTAACCACCGAACTCCCTCCCCGAGTCGCTCCAAGTGGTTTCTTGAATAAGTAAGACGATGGAAACAAAATGGACTTATCGGACTTAATTCTAATGCTTAATACTTAATACTTAAATTAGTATTCTCACTGATGTTGGCTAGCGTGGGCTGCGCTTTGATTGGGGATTCCCTCAGGCATTCCACAAGCCTTGTGTGTGTGTGGGGGGGGGGGGTTACAATTTTCATATTCTGGGCCAAGAATAAATCTCCCATTTGACTCAAGTACTAAGAAACCTCCTCCTGATACCACTTGGACAATATACCTTGTCAATTTTCTTTGTCATTAACAATACTTATTTAGAAATGACAAATAATCCCTGAGGATGGCAGCAGACATTGCTCTCGAAACGTTGGCAGAAGATATGGTTTATTCACCGTTCAGCCTCCTGACGCGGCTTGTGGCCTGAGAGTCTTTGATCAACTTCAGTCGCCGCGAAAACTTCACTTCATACAATTATAGTTAATTGTTTTCCTTGTGTTTACATTGCATGGAAATATATTTCGAATAAACATTGCAGTTAAGATTTTAGGTTGTGGCTTCGGTTAAGATGTTGGTCTTGTGGATTGTAACGCCGCGTGTGATTGTGTGTGTGATCAACATTTCGGAGGCACATATTGCTTCCGTCTTCAGGGCTGTTCCTTCGAAGCGTCGGTGTCTTCCTACAAGTCCACACGGCGCTACTACCCCCGAGGACCAACATCGACAAAATATTTTAAAATTCAGAATTTAACGAGATCCACATCTTTTTGTAATCGTCGCGCGGACTACTTGTACGATGACACGATTTTGAAAAATGTGTTGTTCAGTTCCCTTTCTTGTTTGGTGTAAAATGGCGATTGTAACGCCGTGCTCCGGATATAATACAAACGCGATGGCTTTTAATGCAGACCCGTTTAGGTCAGTAGCCCTTCGCCTATATCTGTGGGCTTGGTCGTGGTGGTATGAGTCTTTTGGGGAGCACGCCGGTTGTCTCGGTCGATAATTGTAGGTGATAGAATGGCGACTTGCTATTACAAATACAGACTACAAGTTTGTGGGGGTCTGCAGTTTTTGTGCATATGCGTAGTTCCGATAAACCCCGTTCATTTGCACAGCGTTTAATGTTAGAGCCGAGATATAAATATTGTCTGCAGGGGGTCTTTCTTCTGTACTTCTTCCAGACGTACTTAGTTCCTTTTCTGTTTCAGTGATTGTCCTATTGGAAGTTTAATTGAACGTGTTGTTGTCGTTGCATAATGAAAGGGGCACGCTCTTTTCAACTCCAGCTGTAATTGCTTATTACAATTTTAAAACTGGAGGACTTCTAGGACAGGGGTTCTCAACATTTCCCAGACCGAGGGCCAATTTCACACTTACTTATGGACTCGCAAGTTTCTAAATGAAGATAATTTGGCATTTTCACTGCGGTAAACACGAAGATGGCTGTCTTCTGGGTTGCAGCGACGTATAGACTAATAGCCCTGATGATGGAGGCAGCGAGGACCTCTGAAACATTGAACTTCTACCGGATTACACGGCGCTACAACCCAGAAGACAGCCATAATTTGGCCTGTAGAGAATTAAAAGCGATTTCTTAAAAAAAAATATTTACTCTTTATATTAACAGCTCCTCATACCACTGAGTTAACAGAATCGGCCACTATTACGATATTTGGCTCTGTGTTTACTTTCAGATTGTCTGTCTCCAAATGAATTAATTAATTATTAATTACAGAACATGGCTGCTCATACAGACAAACAAAAGAAGAATTACATATTTTTTAATTCAATGCATTTAATATAACAAAAATTAAATATCGCAAATTTTAACAAGAAATAATTGTGTTAAACATCAGTTATACAATGAAGTTCAGTAACTTCAAATACAGCGTGTCCAAAGTAAAAGTATACACATGTATAATACGGAATATTAATATTGTGTTTATATATCTTTTTTTGGGACAACCCGCATTGAACAAGTGACAGACTTAAATCAAGTTCTGGATATTACACTGCAATATTTATGTTTTAATATCAGATTTGCAATGCCTAACTACAGGTATTCGTCAGTGAGACGGGACATAATTCTTGATTTTACGTTCTTCACGAAGGTGTGTAGTTGCTTTCAGTGGCCGTATTGCCAACCAAGAAAATAAAAAAAATCCATTTTCTAATGTCGATGAAATATTTTACGGTATACATGTTGGGGAGACCTAGACGTAGATGGGACGATAATCTCAGGCGGGATCTATGGGAGATAAGAGTTGAAGGAGACTGGATTTTGTTGGCCCAGGACAGGGCTTTGGTTAGTTCGGTGATGAACATGCGGGTTCGGTAAGCCATCTGGTTGCTTGGGTCCACTATTTGGGAAGCCTGATGGGAAGAGATCTCTGGGGAGACCTAGACGTAGATGGGAGGATAATCTCAGGCGGGATCTATGGGAGACAGGAGTTGAAGGAGACTGGATTTTGTTGGCCCAGGACAGGGCTTTGGTTAATTCGGTGATGAACATGCGGGTTCGGTAAGCCATCTGGTTGGTTGGGTCCACTATTTGGGAAGCCTGATGGGAAGAGATCTCTGGGGAGACCTAGACGTAGATGGGAGGATAATCTCAGGCGGGATCTATGGGAGATAGGAGTTGAAGGAGACAGGGTCCGGTGGAGGGCTTTCGTTAATTCGGTGATGAACCTTCGGGTTCCCTAAGCCATCTGGTTGGTTAGTTAGCTATACATGTTGGCATAGTGGGTCTGTTTTGAAAAGTGTACTGGAACCGCGTAACACATCGGAAGGCCGCATGCGGCCCGGGGGTTGAGAACCCCTATTCTGAGATGTCTGTGGTTTGCATATACGCTTCTTCCTCTAACTTCATTTATTCTTGCCTTGTTTGATGAAGACATTTGCCCTGCTGTGAGTTTTATTGAGTTCTGCCGGTGGATTTATTCTGATGTTATTAAAGTGCTCTGTTGCAATTTGCAGAGGAATTGGAAAATTGTTAATCGTTAGTAGGTAAGGATTTGGAAGCAGTTGGTTGTAGTGTGTACAGGCGAGTCGCAATTAGGCACTGATTGAAGGAAGTATTGACTCCAGAATGAATTCGGCATGAATATTCAGCACTTTTAAAAATGCAAATTGTGAAACAAAACTTTACGTTTGCTCCAGTATCGCGTGTTTCGTATCATATCCACAGGTTTATTGATTTGAGTGTTATCATGTATTTAAACCTTTTCATAATTGTGGCTCGTATTGATACTGTATTTTCACGTTAATATGGAGAGTATGAGGGAAATTTTGAAAAATCTTTCAACACAGTTTTTCCCTTCAGGATACTTATCTGTAGCTTAGTCACACAATACGATACAAATACACAGTATAAATCATGCACTGTGATGTGATGTGAATTATGTTATATCGGCTTTTCTTATTGCTATTTAATGACGTCTGTACGCTTTTAAATGCAGAATGAAACAACCAACAAAATTAAATTTATTACCAGAGGAAACGGTTACTTCAGATCTCTGATTTTAATACTGCACGAGTCTTCGAAGCATGTTCTCTATTTCATTTTTTTTGGGGGGGGGGGCAACACAATCATCCATGCCCCTATCCTACGCCATATATATATCGTTTCATGCCCCCCCCCCCCCCCCAGAATTGGACAACATCGCAAAGGGTTGTGTTATTTATCTATTCATAAATGATTTTATTTTTTAAGTTTTAAAGGATTCTGGGAAGCTGCTGATCTATTAGTACTTAAAAGCAACTCCAGTGAGATAGTGTACGTTAATAAACCTCTGATATAAATTTTCATTAACTTTGCATCTGTAGGAGAGCGTCACAGGCGACCTACAGTATTGGCCGCAAATTAATTTATGGGACTTCTACAGAGCAGCTGGCGCCCAGCGACCAACTTGACGTAGGGACACCGGCCATGCGAGCAAATGCGGTCTAAGGCACTCTGTTTTGTTGAAATGATTATCACTAGTCGACAAGGTTTTGTAACGTGACTGAAAACAAAACTTTTTTTCCATTCATTCCGGCATGCGCCATTGCCAATCTGGAATTTTTGAAATTTTTGCATCACGTCACAGTTTAAAAAAAGAGTTTCAAAACAGTTGAAAATAACATTATTCACAAAGGGAGGAAGTATCTCTTCGTTTAATGAATTTAAAGTTATAATTCCACGTCTGTATTTTTTCTTATTGTTTTGGTTATATTTGCAGCCATAATGTGAGCCTGTGATGTTTTAATACTGATTCCAAATTTGATCTCGTTTAAATAACTTCCATCCTTCAAACTGCGGAATAAGTGATGAGTAAAAATTCGTATATTTGAACCTTTTTCATAAATGCGGTCAGTATACTGCCCACTGTGTGTGAATTTCATTGATATATGTGGCCAGTTAACTGACCGCAATCTTAGACACCCCTTGTGAAAGTCTGCATGTAAATTTAAATACTGGCGACTTAAAAGGTTGATACAAATAACATTCAGGGGAAAACAAAACAAAAAAGTCGGTTTTCCTGTAAATTTCATGATCAGCGTACCAAGATTTAGCACAAAACTACTTTCACTAGTTGATACAGCACGTTATGAAGTATGATATCATATGGCCTGCTTTTAAGTGTTATTTGAACGTAACTCTTTATGTGATGTTATGATAACGATCGTTATAGTATAATTAAACAACGAATAGTCAGTCATTCGCCATCTTTCAAGTCGAAGGAAAGAAAGATCTTACAGAATCGCAGTTTCATCAAGTATTAAGACTTAAACAATCTCCTAACTTCATTTTTTGTAGTTACACCGGAAAAATGTTATTTTAGTGATAAGAATTTTCAGATAAGGCACAATAATGTATTGGCACCCCACAAGAAAACAAAATTTAAATATAGCCTCCATTATCAAGACGTTTGTGAGCAAGACTAATATGCAATGTAATAAATTACTATAATTATATTTTTTGTAAAATTTTGTCCCGTATAATAGACATTTATCCTAAAAACAGATGAACAAGTAAGCATACTAATACTAGTAATAATTAAAAAAACAACTGCTGCCATCGTGTAAATTTGTAAAATGCACAGCGTTTCGGCGGTTGGTTTTCCATCCATCTTCAGGTGACAGGAGGATGAAAGTTTAATCTGGTGTACTCCTTGCTAGTCTAAAACCTGTCCAAGGTGGAAAACGGGCAGAACTAACCTGTGAAACACAGTGATTTTTATATACAGCTACGCGAGTGATAAAGGAATTAAAAATAAAATCCAGATGAATCCAATCGACACCCCAGTTCGCTAAAAGTGATTTTAATATTATCCTCCCATTCGTAGTAGTTATTCACTAAAAATAACTGTAACATTGGGCTGTTAAAATTAATTTAAAATTCGCATCGCATTTTTATATCTTTGTAGCACATTCTATTGGTACCACGTACTTTAACAGTCAGTGAGTGAATTTTGTCGATTTTGTGAGATTTTCACAGTAAACAACATTAATTATGTACCCAAAATCATTAACCGTCTGACCATTCTAATGCTGACGTGTTGTTTTTTATTTTGTAAGTACGTAATAAATTCTAAATTGTGATTACGCTTCGTCACAACCCAGAAGATTGACACCGCAGTGAAGACCTGATGTTTGCAATTGTTCCTTGCAGCCACTACATGCGGCAGATCCTGGAGGCTGTCCGCTACTGTCATGAGAATGACATAATTCATCGAGATATCAAACCGCACTGTGTTCTTCTGGCGACGAAGGAAAATTCAGCGCCCGTCAAAATCGGGGGCTTCGGGGTCGCCATCCAACTGCAGGAGGGGCAGATGATAAATGGAGGTGAGTGTCTTGAGTATGATGGCGACTTCTGGGGGTACGAACCCATTTTTCAATTAGGTGGCAGTTGACGTCCGAGTCCTTCTGATTTCCAGTGTCATGTGGGAATCTGTCACCTCAGCAGGGATTCAGATGACGATACTTACATTTAAATAAAATCTTCTTTCGGAGGTTTGTAATGTTCCTTAACCCTTTGAAGCCGAAGCTCGTCTTCATAATATTTACGAATCCAGACCGTACCGCGAAGAAAACACTTCACTTAACCATTAGAAGTCGAATCAGGCGGTACCACATAAGATTTAACAAAAGAACATCCCGGTCGAAGCCTTAAGAACGTGATACAGATCTCATCAACATGGCGGACAGTATATACGTGTAGGAGCAGCGTTGTCCTGTGTTTAACCTGATGCATAATCTCTGCCCCTAATTTCGATAAATGCGATTATGTTTAAGGTACTCTAGGGTCTATGGCCCTTATCAAAATTTGAAGCACGAATCTCGTCTAAATATTAGTTAATAATTCATTAGGTACGACACAGGGAACCACGTCACCTTTATTAAGATCAGATGGTTTTCTGTTTTTAGAGAGAACACACTCGAATTATTCCTATTTTGAGTTCGCCGCTGTGTGTCTGGGTATTCAATTCTAGAGATTTCGGTCGATTCTCTCCGTGCTGACAGGTGAAATGGCCTGTATGTTAGGAGATGCTTTCTTGTTGGAGCGACTGTACTGCAAATTATTTCCCATCGAAGTTACACTGATCAAAACTTTTCACTTAGAACTTGAACAACTACTGAAACATTATACGTTTCAACATTAATTTAAATTAATCAAACATCCGAATAACACGTTAGAACAGTAGCGTTGAAACTGTAATTAAATTCAGTGATGCTGGAAGTTTTTGAAAGTCTCTTGCCACGTCCGAAAGTTTGTTTTTTTAAAAAAAAGACGTTCGAAATTCTATTGTTATGAGCAACAATTCAGTTGTCGTACGTGGAAGGGAAATTAGCTTAGTAACAGAATTCGATTGATTTCTTAGAAATTCATCAATTATTTGTCATAATCAACTCTTTGTTGATATAATTCAGGATATGTTTTGGTAAATCTTGCGTCTTCAATTGTTTAACTATAGTCATTGTGTTCTTTTATGGTTCTTATCTTCTGTACCGCAAAATAAATGCTTCTGTAGCATTAATATTCGTTTTAAAATTTAATTTCGAATATATCTGTTATTGGGTTTTCTGATATGTGCTTGTTTGCATATTTTATAATTGCTTCTTCCAAAAAAATATTAATAATCTTCTTAATTTTCTTTTCTGGCTACGTAAATAGTTGACAGATGTCCAGCTTAAATTATTTATTCAAAAAAAAATATTTTTATTGTTGCAATAATTTAAATAATCTAATGCCTCAATTCCTAGTATCATATGTCTTCTGAATTTCGATGTCTGTTTGGATTCTGAGTTTGCATTACGGATTTATAAACGTGTGTGTTGGAAGATGTCTTATGATTCCACTTTTAGTTTGTGTCTCGTGATAATGTGGCAGGAGCGCAGTTAACTCATGACGGCGACTAGATGGCAGCACTGTATACTCACGTGACGTTGCATTGTGTCCGACACTACTCAGTTCTCGTTCGGCGACAACACTTACTTATAGCTCGTAATTCTGCTCTGTGCGACAGTAGGCCTGTGACTTTACTCTTGTGTGTCGTAATTACTCTCCGCGAAAGTCTCAAATCCTATTCTATTTCGCAGTGTAGATGCATTTGGGACGATGATAATACATTATGGTGTACCAATTCGTGTTAAAACAGCAACTGCTATACGAACTAATGTATTTAATTCACAATTTCTATTTAATAGTCACTTTCACTCATAAATAGGAACCAATCTAACTTTTTAGTATATTCGCCTATAATCCAGAGGCCTGCAAGTGGTTGCCTCAGGTGGCCAACTTGTTAATAAATTCCGTTCCTTTTATGGAACTTGAAGGTTTATTGCCATGTCTGGTCCATCTTTAAAGACGGGCGAAGCTCCTGATACTGGATGTATGGAGTGTTAGATCGACGTTCACATTGACGATACGATGAGTCTGTATACGATATTTGCATTGGTGGTTTGTGAATGGAAACCCGTCTCTGTAATAGACCCAGAGATATTCTCAGACAAGTCTCTTATTTAGTGTTCTGTCTGACGACAGGTCCATATGAACAGGATCCTTCCATCCTTTTCTCGGACTGGGACCTGTTCATATACGTTCTTGGCAGATGATCCAGAAGTGGTTTGCCATTGCCTTCTTCTGTGTGTGAATGGAGTAATTGTTGTGATGCCACGGAGGAAAACTCCGTGTTGCCTAGACCACGGCCTTGCCCAACACAAGTTATAATTTAGCTTTTCGTCATGTTTAATTGTCTGGATGTTTCAAAATGAGTAATTCTGATGTAGGGAACTATGTATTCAAACGTTAATTTTAGTATCCGATCTAAGTTTTTTTTATTTCTTGCTGATTTTAAGGGGGGTCTGACACAAAGTTGAATTTATTTTCTGGTCTGTTCTGAAACTTACGCAAAACAGTTTTATACGGAAGCGAAGATTCGAAGTTTATAACGTGTACTTTTTTTAGATTTTGTCCATCGTATAAATTAATAAAATTAGAACATTTCGGAAGCTGGATTCTGTTCCGTCTTTAAGAGAGAAGTGGGAGACTCCAGGAATCCTATGTTGAGGCTTTGGTTCAGCGAGCCTCAGACCTGGACGAAGGACAGAGTCCATGGAAATAATTTTACAGATTATATCTCACCATCGTAGGAAACATTCAGACCTCATCTTTGAAGATCTTGTTTGGTTTTGGTACGTAAGAACCTTACATGATGCAACGTTTGTGAAGACAGTGGAACATGGAGATGATAAAAGTCGAAACAGGCGTAGGAACTGCTTTAAACATTTGTAATATTCTTGATTATTTATCTTTGTGCGTAACTTTTACAGTCCGTTCAGTGGAACATGTTTCTACCGAGTGTGACCATCATCAGGTTCTCAGTTACGTGTTTTTATGTCATATAAGTTATCATTATTTCTTGACATCGAGAGAGGCGGAAAACTGTTCACCAGTTGAAAGTTAAGCAAGACTTAATTACGTCACAACCCATAATAACGCAATAAAAGTTTTGAATTCTTGGAAAGCTCGAAACCTCACGTATGGTGTATACGTTTTTTTTCTGTAAACACTTCAGCGTGTTTGGAAATGCTGGGGGAGGTTAGAAGTAAATTATTGTTTAATTTAGTTGGGACTTTTCAAAATGAATTTAGTATTCGTGTGATGAAAACCATGTTTTCAGCGTTTCGCTTTGTTGGTCGAAGCGGCTTTCATAGCTGGACAAAACCTCGTTTTGCCGAATGCCATAAATCACTCTCCTGTCATCGAATCTGTTTGGATGTACGTGGTCCCTGAAATCAAAACAATACATAGATTTTGTAACCGCATATGGAGACTACGATGTCACATATTCCACGTTGAATTTAAATCGCTCATTATTATATGCGATTTAAATTCGTGCTTGTTTGAAAATCCACCCACTTGTACTTCTAAATTAGTTCAAGATCGCGGTAATCTAATCTTATTATACTGCTTCTAAATATTGCCTTTATGAGAATAACTTTTTTTATATTCATAAGTGGCAGGATAACTTGTACGATTTTTGCCGAATATTCATCAAAAAATTAAAAAATATATCTCTCAAATGTGTGACATAAACCATGTAATAATAATATATATTTTTATTATGGTGATTTATTGTACATATTTTAAAAATCTTCATTATTAAACGAGACAATATTAAAAATTTAATTAAGAGTAGCGACTTCTATTTCACTTAAATTAAGCGTGACTGCCAAATGTTGACACATTTTTACCCTGTAAAGTCTACAAATATGGAAACTTATATTCCGACTTCATTCTTCCCCTTGTAATACAGGGTGATCTATAAGTCACGCAACCAATTTCTGACACATTCTATTTGTGAAAAAAAGGATTATATTGAAATCATAAAAACGAGTGTCGGGCTTGAAATGTCCTTTGCCTCGAAAGTTTTGTCTCAAATCTCACTTAAGCCCTGAAGGACGCGCGAAGGAAAAAATCAAAAATTGAAATATTTATAAAAAAATTGTAGATCTTAGCGAGATTTGTGTTTTGTATTATGTTCCAATGGTTGTATGATCCTTGTCAGCGTCTGTACTGAGATCTCCACACGGCTCGTCACGGGCCGGTTGCTGCAACGGAACGGCAAGGCAAGGCTTTGCGTAATGAATTACTCATACAAATGAAATATAAATTCAGGACTGGGGACTGAAGTTACTTTATGGTCAACATGTCCGTGATCTCACAGTACCCCCGAAGGAGCAGTGGCTGGTGAATTAGATTGATGATGTGGAGAAGGGTGTCTCGAATCTGGCCGCCCCAGTCTACCCTTGACAGGTTATTTTATCGGATGCTCTGACTCCACTTAGAACTTCCGGTGACAACGGACTAAGCCTCTCAGATGTGTCCACTAGAATAATAGGATTGTGTTAATGAATGTCTCGTTATTAATCGATTGCGAAGATTTATTGTTTCCGTATTTTAGATTAAGGCAACGTTTGCTTTTATATGTAAAGAACTGAGGCATATTGATACTGACATTAAATGGGTTACCTCGAAATTGGTGAATTTTACACAGTAAGATGATAAACTGTCACACTGGATGAATATGTAAATAAATGAATGAATAGGACGATGTAAGACTTGAGGTTCTCACAGCGGTGAATATGAAGATTTCTGTCTTCTGGGTTATTGCGCTGTGTAGTCTGGTCGATGTTAACCAACGTTTCAGAGGTCATACTGCCTCCGTCATCAGGGCGATGAATCGCCCTGATGACGGAGGCAGTATGACCTCTGAAACGTTGGTTAACATCGACCAGACTACACAGCGCAATAACCCAGAAGACAGAAATCTTCGAATAGGACGATGTTGTCGTTTAGGGTTTTGACACCACGTGGACTCGTCGTTATACCTTTTCTGACGAACATACTGTCTCCATTTTAGCCCCGAAGGACATCATCGTAATTTTCACCGTCGTGAAAACCTCAGGTCTCATATGGATTCATGCCATTAATTAACCCTTTGAAGCCGAAGATCGTCTAAATATTATTTATGAATTCAGTCCGTACCGCGAAGAAAACACTACACCTCACCATTACGAAAATCAGCTGGTTAACCCTTTGAAGCCGAAGCTCGTCTTCATAATATTTACGAATCCAGACCGTACCGCGAAGAAAACACTTCACTTAACTATTTGAAGTCAAATCAGGCGGTACCACATAAGATTTAACAAAAGAACATCCCGGTCAAAGCCTTAATGTCACACGTAGGCGATAGGATATTTTGAAAATATTAAAAATCTAATACCGGTAATGTCCTTGCATTTTCTAAAGCTGTATTTTGAATTAAAATACAGATATCACGTGTCATGTACACGGTTAATCCGATTTTGTGGTTTTGAAGGAAGAAATTATGAGAGCTACAATAAGTAGGTCCCTAGGACGATAAAGCCAGGGTGGTTGAGATGCGCGGAGAATGTAGCAAGAATGAGGGTCACGAGAAATGCGTACAGCTGGTCTTCGCAGAGAAACATTTGACGAAGGGTCCACATGGCATAGATGGTTAGAAAATTGAGGCTGGATTAGGATGCCAGCCGGTGGCAGATTTAGCCTCCCAGTTTCATAAAAGCCGACGAATTTCTTGACTTTTTTGTTAAAGTTCTATAGACGTTTATAGAATGAAATTAGAGCGTTATTTTCGTAATACTTCATATTCTAAACGAGATTTATCGCAATTAAAAATTGGGCTCAGTTTAGGTGCGTTCTTATCTTTGCTGAGCGAATATTAAAATTTGTTTAATCGTCTGCATGCAAAGTCTCGAGAGCGGCTCAACGGATCATAGTGAAATTTTGTATTGTGGAGTTTCGCGAAAATTTATCGAGATGTTTTAATTATGGTTGAAACCTGTCATTAATTAGGGATACTTTGTTTGAAGTTTTCTGTAGATTTGAATACAAATTACTTTTTCATACATACAGAATATGAATTTATATGTCGGTATTAACAGTTAATTCTCTTTATAATTTGAAACCGATCAGTTTTTGTGCTTAATCTGAGGCTTTAGGGGCCCTTGCACGTTCAGTTTTATTGTAAAATATCCGATATTTACAATATTATTTATCGGTTCAATATAAATATTGAAAGGACTGACAGTAAATATATTATAGAATTGATCTTGAAACTTTTTATACCTTGGAGTTTATTGATATATAAAATCATGAATTCAAACAAAACTGTTTACACCTGAAAAGACACTTAGTGCCAAATGATTTTTGACCTCAAGAGGTCATCATCAGTGACAGATAAATTAATTTATATTAAATCATACAATTCATAAGACGATGGTTTGTTTTAAAGCATAAAAAGTTTTGTTTGAATGCGTGGTTTTATATATTTTGGAAACTGGATTGGTGAGCCTCAAAATAGTGGGTTTTTTTTATTTTCGATAAATATTGATCGTGTGAAGAGTGCTAAATTAGCCGCGAGGTTTGGTGTGAGGACTTGCTGGTTGTGGTATCGAGTTTAATCGATTCACACAGAAATTCGAAATTTTATGGAGTGTCTCCTTAAAAGAATATCGCAATGAAGAGAAATGCTGCAAGGAGTTGGTTACCGTTTTCAAAGAAATGAAGGAAAATGGAACTCAAGAAGACGTGAACAAGATGTTACGAATTAATTGAAGAGAGGAACTGAAGAAAAACGTTCAAGTATCGGGAGTGATAATATGTGTCAACCAAAATGTTGGACTTTCAAAGAATTGTGCTTTCCCAAGAATTCGGAAAATCTTGTGTGCCCTGGTGACACTAATCAAGAGGTAAGTTAAAACTGAGTATTTTATAATATTTTATTTTGTCTCAGATAAACATTTCAAA
Organism: Zootermopsis nevadensis; assembly: GCF_977971745.1. Taxonomy (NCBI): domain Eukaryota; kingdom Metazoa; phylum Arthropoda; class Insecta; order Blattodea; family Termopsidae; genus Zootermopsis; species Zootermopsis nevadensis. Next base: position 1,300,487 of record NW_028259156.1, on the reverse strand, counting down.
TGAACGGCATTACATTATAATTTAACACTTTGTCTTTTGCCAAAGTATCTCGCTCTCATTGCTGGACTTATCACAAAAATTGTTTCTTGTTCCTCTCGCTTATGAATTTAAATAATCCCCCTTTTCAGTTCCACAACGGTTAAATTTCATCTCCCGGATTCGTTTCGGGTTGCGTTTGCAGTAAAATCTGTTTCTAAATACGACTCACAATTATATATGAGCTCTTCATTACGCAATTAGTAACACTCCAAAGTTACTCTGTTTAATCTTGAAGATTTTGGTTGGTTTGTTTTTAAACGAGTATCCTGAACTCGCTGTCAACAACTCAGCGAGCACAGGAGAGCCGATAGTTCAAACCTAAGTCTGATATTAAAACTGTCTAACTCTACTGCATTATGACATTTTTGTTCAGAGGAAATGCCTTCATCTGTCACGAACAGTTACGGAACTGTTTTGTGTGTTGCGCGTGGCAGATTGGATTTCTCTGGAATTACCAAAATTGTTACTATCCAACAGTCGCCACAAACTGGCTTTTAACTTCAGCATCTACCGTCATGAACTCGTAATTGATATTAACAATAGCCATTAGAATTACACTGAGAGTTCGTCTATGGTTTTAATACAAAGAAGTTGAATTTGTGGATTCGCCTATAGCAATATGTTGTCCGTGGATGGCTCCTGTACAATTGTACAAGTGTAATTCTATTCCAAAATCGAGGGTTTGTGTATTGTTAGTTGCTAGATTAGTTGTTTTATTAATGTGTTTCGTTTTATTTAGAATGAAAATGCAATCGGAAAACAAGTCTCAGCCATGGCGTAACACCAAACCGACCTATTCAGCGCGGCTTGAAATTATTTATTAAGCCAGTAAGAACGAAGAAATGGGTTACCACAAGCGAGGAATTTTGAACGCATGAGAAAAACACTTCATGCTGAGAAATTTATGAACGATATTTTGTTGGGAACGCGCCACGTGCATCACACTGACATTTAGTGAGAATTAGTGTGGTATTTCCAGCATGGCCGACCTCGCCTGCATGGCCACTGGGCCACTGAAGTTTTCTTTTTCCTGCGTTCTCCATGTCCACAGAACGAGTACAGTGTTCATTCAAATACCATATTTGTACCACCGGTTTTATCACAAAGATGGCTTACAACTCGAGACGCGACTCTGTTCAAGGCTTTTTATTTTAATTTTTTATGTAAATTAATATCTTAAAAATAAATAATTCTTGTTCTTTGTTACGATGTAAAACGTCCACGAATAAAATCTTAACACTAACTTGTTCTTGTTAAACTGTTTTGCTGTGTATGGTCCTTTAATACAATTGTTTTTGTTTTAAAAGTTTCAATCACAGTTGAATTCAGTGCCGGACTTAACGCATACCCTAACCCCATTTTGCATATCGGGGTGGGGTGGGGGGGGGTAGATGGTTTATGGCATTGATTGGCCGCTACAACTTCTTAGAAATCGACCTCAACCGAAAAATATACTATTTCGTGTTTATAATTATCCATCTTTATTAATACGTAAATATATTCATTATTTGAAATAAATTAAAATATAATATTTCCTATCGTTTGATCCAAATATATTAACTATATAAACATTTAAACTTAAAAACACTTATTTATATTTATACATGTAGATTGTAGAAAAATACGTAGAGTGTCAATGAAAGTGAAAGGGGCGTACACATCTTTTGCTGCAAAGTTTTTTGTGTTTTTTCTCAATTCCATTTAGTAGATCTTGTCTGTCCTCAGTCTACCCGATCATAAGATTAAATCAAATTAAAACAGACAGATCAGAAACCAAGATTAACAATTATTTGTCTCATTATGGTTATAATTGTAATATGAGGTGAAAATTTCGTGGCATCACTGATCTAGGTTTATCTGTAGCTTAGGCCTTACGTTACGTCAATAAATACATTATAAATCGTAATGTGTAACTTTAAAGGGTCATCTTACTTTCATCTACATTAGTTTCGTGTTTATTTTTCAATATTCCCTTCAGTCAGAATACTTGGAATTTGGAATTTTTGGTACCTCTTGAACTTGACATAACTTAGGCCCCAAAAAGTCAAAAGTCCCTGGTTTCACTTACGGTGACTGAGGAAACTGCAGATGAATATTTTAAATCATCAAATAATCTTCAGTCGCTCAGACGTAGTTCGCTTTTATCCGCAATTATCGCGGGAGACACCTCATTTAATGATTCTACTCATCCGAAAGTAATTTTGAGTCTCTCGGTTCGAGGAATGTTATCTCGTTTAACACTTCCGTGTGTGTGTGTGTGTACTCTTGTCTTCTGTCTAATCCCTCTTTCGTTTGGAAGGAATTTTCGCAGCAAGAACCACTTTAATAATTTGTCTTTCTTTCTGCGAGAAGTTTAACATCTGTTTTGTAATTAATGCCAATGAATATTGTTCAAGTGAGGCTAAACGTGGGCATAAACAAATGTTGACGATATAAAAATTATATTGACAAATGTTGATCGTAGACTTGTAAAGAAACATACGAGAAATATGTTGTGTGTGTGTTGAATTCACACGACATTGAAGGTCGTGGCGCTGGTGGTCATGTGTAATTACATGTGTGTTTTCATCTCCTACAGAGTGTCTTGTGTCTGAGACACGGCCGAACCTCAGTCCGATGGGGCGGCTTTACCTAAAGGCAGATTGCGAGGGTAAGAGAAGATGTATCAATAACATGTTCGTATTGACGTTCACCTATCGAAATGATACCTTAAAACGTGTACATGTGAATATGTAGTCAGGGCAAACTTTAAATGAAGGCATCGAACCGTGTTTATCCGCTGACAGTTATTCATAGATAAATGTAAAATGCTGAATATTTTATGAAATATCTGTTAGGTCGTTGTCGGAAAAAATCAGAGATTCTGAGCGAAAAATTACAATAGCCTAATAGAATATCAATTTCCGTTTGTATGCAAATGATTAATCAAATTTGCAACAACACTTTTGTTGGTGTTTTATTATATTTATCATTTTGATTTTTGTTGAGAATTGATTGTTTGCAAATAACTGTGTTAAACTAGTGTTCAGTAACAAGTTACGAAATCGACGCAGTTTTGGTGTGTTCTGTCGCATTGAGATTTTAAATTCGTGAATTCTGCCGTATAATATAATTCCCTGTGATTAATTGCCATCGAATCTTCAAGGCCTGCGGAATGGAGCTTTGAGCACTAAATGTGCTTCATTTTTCTTAGTATCCTTCGTTCAAAACATTTTTCGTTTCAATAAATATTTAGCAAGTTACAATCCAGAGGAAATCGTGGGTTACCGCTGAACGGATGGCCGTGAAATGCGATATTTGGGAGTTTCACGATCGCATGAAAACTCCCCAGTATAACATTTCACGACAACCCCTCAGCGGGACTCATGTGGTTATTAAGGTAATGTTGGTATTGCAGTCCGTCGACACAAATCCGGGCGGATTTGCATTGAATTCGGTCGATGCCGTGTTCTAATTCCTACCTAGAAATTGGTATTTTGTTTTCGTAGTAATATGCTAAAGCCTCTTCCAGTTTTAGCGCTGTCATAAAAATGGGACGCCATTTGAAACAGCAAACAACCAATAAAAATTAAAGTACGACTCATAACTGCCGATGTCTGCATTTGTATGTTTGTCCATGGCCCGGAACGTAATTTTTATGAGATTTTTTTTTTATTTCTGCTAAGGTGAGACTCCATATGAACAAAGTTATTAGATTCAGTTTAATCTTAGTGTTCACGCACACTCACAGAATGCAGCACACCACTCTGCAATGGACTTAGAACCACATGCTGACACCTTCGTTCGTAAAGCGACGTACACATTGCAGAGTATTAGTCGAACAGTCCGCACCGATACACCGCCCCCCTTTAAACGCCTTTTACGGATGTCTGTATGCATTTTATTCACATGTGGATTGGCAGCAATGAGGGTTATTCCCCACTGCAAAATATTTGTAAACTTAAAGTTTTTCCTCATGATCCATTACGCATCCAACTTAAGCTGGCCACGTTACGGTGAGCCTTTGTTCGTGTCCCGTTATTTTACCTCCAACATGTCTCCAAGTTCATCGTCCTTGTATTTTCTGCTCACCCGAAATTTCCCGGAACCTTTAAAATTTATGTCAGCACTGTAAGTGGGAGTGTGAACACTGCGAAGAAGGAAAATAATGACTCACGATTTACTGAAAGGGCACACACTTGTATTTTTCAGAACCCATTGCTTTATGATAATATTTCGATGTTTTCGATTACCTAACAAAATATACGCGAATGTGACTAATACTTTTACTTTCAAAGACGCTACATTCTGGTATTCTGAAAGTTGAAGTCATAAAAATAGAATAGCCCAAAATATTTTGGATATAAAGTCAGTAAGAATCAGTTAAAGAAACTCAAAAATGGTTATGGCTAGGATAAATGGTGAGACAGTACTTTGGAAAGTAGGCATACGATAGTGAAAATATCCCGTAACATTTACGGACATCGTTAGAACTCAAAATTCAGTGTTGAATGTAGTGTGGGTGGCGGGGGGTGTGAACGGCGCCCGAAGGAATTTCCTTGTTGAAGACGGATCAACATTCAGCTGTTTCCACAGTGATCCGAATCTCGAGCTACAGCTCACGACTTCTGTAAACTTGGTTTTAATTTGTTCTTTTTTTAGTTTTTTTATTAGACTTATGACCAAATTTCTTTTCCAGACTTTAGTGTAGCAACTAAGTTTTCATCTCATTTTACCTTCCTCATCATTTATTAAGCTTTCTTCCATGCAATTAACTTTCGTCCAACATTCCATGATAATATCGCAATTAAGTCCTGTTAGAACACAATTTATATTGTTATTTGATTGTCTGTTGCTAATTTCGTTGCTACATAAATAACATTATTATTTATTACAGATTTAGTTCAGTTTAAATACCAACTTTAAATCCCAACACAAAATACGAGGCTGCAGTAATGGGTACACGCGTACGTAAGGATATGTTGACGTTGTAATGCTTAAGTCAAGTTCGTTATGGTTTATAACATCTTTACTGGCGCGTGGAAGTTGATGCATTGCGAGAAACATTGAAGTATTTAATAACATACCATTAATTTCAGGTTCTAACAAGTAAGGGTTGTGACATAACGTATCGTCTCTATTAAAAATGCTCATGGATTTGTAGATTCTAACTTTTCAAAGAAAGATACTGGCTACGTCTTCAGCCGTGAAGACGGAGACAGTATGTTCCTCCGAAACGTTTATATCTACATATAAGAGTTCACAAGGCATTACTGTCCAGAATATCAACATTGACATGTTTATCGCTTCGATAATTTTTACAATTTTGTTGAAGGGAAATGAGGAAAATCACGAAAATATTCGATGACTTTTTCGGTGATCCATTCGTGGTGTTTCCCGAATACAGATCAGATGTTTTACCGTTCAAGCTAACTCTTCTCAGTTCTATACAGTTTAGGAAAGAGTATGTAGATTGCTTTTTTTTTTAACGTCAGTCTGTCTGTAGAGAAATTCGCCCTTTCCTCGTTACTGAATGTTTTAAATTTCCTCCACATTGCATGCTCGCAGGCCTTTAACTTCGCACACACTGACTCCCTCGTAGGAACAGCTATGCCCCTTTGCATGTATCGAAGTTGTTTGCGTTCTGACGGCACACACCGTGTTCCAGAATTGATTTCTTTCCGTTCCTTAGCCGAAAATATTTCTGTTTGTGAATATTTACATAAGTAGATTTCAGTTTTTTTTACTGTTAACGCTGAACGGACGAGGGTGGAGATGCCGAGGGGTTCATAGGCGTCCACGGTACGAGCATGAACGTATCAAGAAGGATAGGGCAGTGAACATTACGACTCTTAAATGAAGGCGTGGATGGGATTCATCTGGCTTAAGACGGGGACCAGTGCGAGGGCTCTTGTGATCACGGCAGTGACGTTCTGGTACCATAAAAGATGCAGAATTTCTTGGCCAGCTTAGTTACTATCAGTTTCTCAAGAAAGACTCGACAACATAAAATTAGTTACAGAACTTTGAACCAAAATTGCATTCTGTGTTACAGGAGGCAGTGAAAGTCATGAATTTCATAAAAAATAGCAAATTAAACTCTCGATATTTGGAAGTTTTGCTTGAGGAAATCCAGGCAGACCGCAAGTTGATTGCCTTGCATTCAGAGGTGAGGTGGCTATCAGTGGGTAAAGTTGTTGAATAATTAGTTTAGCAAAGAGAAGACGTATTTATAGGACTCTGAGACTCTTCTGTATCAAGAATTTTAGATAAGTGGTTTCCTCATCTGTCGTATCTGTCAGATATGTTTTATGAGGTCAGCATTCATGTAAATAAAGGTGATGCTATGGAAAAGTTTGCCAACGTCATAGAATACCTATGAGAAAATGATTTACGCATCTAAAGAAACCAAACCTCTTGTCACTCATGTTGAAAGCAATTTTAAAAGTAATTTTCCAGTAACCCTTCAGCAACATAATTATATACAAAATCCATTTTCAGTCACAATCGGTGAGAAAATACATCTCTTATGATCATGTTTGAAGCTTTGCCTCCGCGTGAATTTTGGATTTATATAAAAAAGGAAGACTTTGAACTTTCACAACTAGCCTCCTTTTGGAACGACTTATATTTGAGACAAACAAAGATTTTCAGCGATGGTAGTAATCGAAGTACCATAACCGCCTTCAATTTATCGTTGTGGGAAAAACCGTTCGTTGAAAGAAATTTTACTAAATTACGCAGAATTTGCCAGTTACTTAAAACTAACTGATTGCAGTTAGGGTAACTTCAGTTAAGAAATGAGTCTATATATAATTCTGTAACGTAATTCAAACTTTGAGCGAACGCCGGTCGCCTGAAACTTAATGTAGTCACGATGTTTGTAAAAATAAAAGTTTTGCCATTAAACTCTCGTGAGCTGAGAAATTATGCCATTATCTTCAACACGTACTTCGAAACGTATCTAGGAGTGAAGTATCGATTGTAGTAAAAATTAATAATATTTGTGTCTCAGGCAGCACTATGAAATGCGTTCCTTCCTGAAGATGGCTGTCTTCTGGTAGAAATTTACTGGAGGCCATCGCCCTGTCAGTGTTTGCCTTCTTTTAATTTTAACAACATGGCCGCGTGTCACTTAAAATTCCACTGGAAAGTTTTTGTCTCTGACTTTGGATTTGTAAATTCTGTGAAGTTGACTCTTTGTGGAAGTTCCCCCTCTCTTTGAAGACAGTGCAGAACTTATTGTTTGGTGTCCTGAGCTTCACGAGTTTGCTTTGTCAGTGATTTGCTCGGAATGAACTACAAAAAGGCTGTATCCGGACTTTTGATAAGGGAGTCGGTGTTTATAAATTATTGTGGAACAGAAACGTTGTAATTCGCCATTTATTACAAGAAACCCCAAAACTACTCTTTCGGCCATATTAAGCTTTTCCAGTCTTTCGTATTGGCTCGTAAGCCGCCGAGTGAAAGTCACGGAATTTTTTGAAACGTCATGCTGATTTATTCAAAATGCTATGACACGATATTCACATATTACTCAGGTATTTTCAATAAATCTCTTGATTCATTAGCCTTATTTAACTTTTAACTTACAATTACAGTGATTAATTAATTAATTAATTAACTTAGGTACTAACTATTTATTCATAGCCGCAAAAAACGCGTTTGTGGGTCGCAAGTTGAGGACTACTGGCCTGTATGATTTCATCCTGTGTTGTATTTATATTCTCGTAGTAAGTTGTGACTGCCTCCGGATTTATATTTTGCTGATCTGAGAATTGTGTCGCCTTCGGTGGATTAGTGGTTAGCGTGTTCGCGGGTTCAAACCCGGCCGATGTCTCGATGGATTTTTAAGGATGATAAAAAATCCACAGTACAACAAATTCCTTTGGATGGGAAGTAAAGCCGGCTGTCCGATGTCTTTGATTTACGGCGTGTAAAAGAACCTTACGAGCGGCCATTTCTCACCAAAGTCTCTCCTGATTCTCTACTAGATGGCTCTAGCAGACAAAAACCAGGATTGAGTAGAAATTGTGCAGAGGCAGTGTTCTGGTCACTCACTACTCACAAATGCACGCTTCAAAGACTAATAAACCTCCGAAAGGTGGCGGCCAAGACCTGGCGACGTTCATCGCAGTAAATGTCACGGATTGATTACACACTGGGCTAGTTCAACAGCGTCTTGAACCCTCGATCTGTATCCTGCCGTCGCGCTGAGGCTGCCTTCTCCATGTTCATCAGTTGTTCTTCCATTAACTTGAAGCGTTCTGATCGCTTTGGCTATCTTAAGGGTGTGCTCACTTCAACCCCGAAGAATGTAAAACCACACGGCGTCCCAACCCACAAGACCAAAATCGAGGTTTTGCGTTCTTACGTCGTCTTCTCATGTCTGTTCACAGAAACTTATACTTTAGCTTTTAAAAATGTAACGCCACTAATGAAACGGAATAATTAAGGAAGTTAATATGCTTGATATAGGATCTGAGACTTTTGCGGCGTGTACAATCAATAAAATCTTCTCGAGCAATCAGCCGCGTCAACTGGTATATACACGGGCGACTTTCGAGGTATCCAGTCACATCAGAACGATGATGATGGGGGACGGAGTTGGTTCCCGAAACGTCGGATTGCGCGAGAATATTTTATTGAATATGCTTGTTTTGTAGTTAAACGCGTTATTGATGTTACATTACGTATTTTCATTCGTTATTGTGTGTGTTTATGTTAAGGATCGCTTTGAATTTCCGATCTTATGCTGAATCATGCCCCTCTTTTCTGAACATTGAGTTACCCAAAATAATACAATCGCTTACCACCTCGAAAATTTAGGTTATGGATTATTTAGAACCTTAAATTTTTCTTGCCGTGTTGTATATGAATGTATGTGCGCGTACATGTTTTTGTAGGCATGTTATCACCCCAAATGACATCCCCCTAATTACTTGTGTAATTAATTTCTGTTGTCCAACTAAAAATGAATCTATTTCCAGGAATAAAATTAGTTTCATGCTCGTGGAGTTAACGACGTGTTGAATAGAATTAACACACCTGTGGCATTTCTCAGAATAAAACCACGTACGTAATAATTATGTTCCGGGTCATTAGTCATAAATGGACGTATCCGTAAATGGAACTGAATTTGTGTTGCGAACTACTGAAGTGGAACGGATTCTAATCGAATGTGGTATTTTCCGTTCCCTAAACGTCGTTCGTTAAAAATTCTAAGCTAATCTAATTACGGCTGTGCTGCCTACGAACCAGGGGGTCGTGACGTCTGTTTAGCGTGTATTTTCTCTTCTGATTAGACCAATCGCCAAGAGTTTGCTGGAGTTTCATCAGAGCATTCTAGGGATAATGTAGGGTGGTTTCTTTTAAAGAAAACATATGCATCTTTTGCCAGTCACACAGGTTTACAAATTTTGGCCTCAGTCAGATTTTGGATGGGTCGCCAGCTACCACAGCTCCAGATAGGTGTTTGGATTTTGGACGAACTGTATTTACGTGTTTTTCAAATCCAACTCTCTCACTGTTACCGAAAGCGTCTAACCATTACAGAATCACCCTGAAGATGGAACTGCAGTGTTTGCCGAAGTTGGATAATTTTCAACTCTCGGCGTGGCTTATCCTCGAAAGCTGAAGTTGCTCTTTGAACTCCAACCTCGAAAACCTTTTGACAAGAATTCAGATGGTCTGTCGGCTCAGTACAGGTTACAGCTGCCAAATTGCCGCAATTGTAATTTCATCACCGACGTCAGAATGCAGCAGCTGATAGCAGGAAGCCTCAGTTAACACAGACACTCATGTGCTGATGGTACTCTTTGATTGCCAAATGCTTGAACATCTGTGTCGTGTTTCTACACGCAGTCGTCATTTCAATGCCCAGCCATTAACCCTTTGAAGCCGAAGATCGTGTGAATATTATTTATGAATTCAGTCCGTACCGCGAAGAAAACACTACTCCTCACCATTACGAAAATCAGCTGGTTAATCCATCGGAATGGAGAAGTAAATTCTTAGCGAGTCACCCCCCAGCATCGTCATTGTAACACGTTATGCGGAAATTGTTTATAATGGCTCAGTTTTGCTTAAAGTTTTAATTATATGGCTCAGTTTTGCTTAAAGTTACACACATTTTCTTAAAACTTTAATTATTTTAGGTCTCTATGCAAAATACGTAATTTACTTTACTATAAGTAATCTATGAGAATGTTTCAATGAAATTAAAATAATATATATGTAAAAATTACAACGTTAATTATACAAAATGGATTTCAGGAGTGATTCATCGTGTGTGGGAGTTGTCTCCTTAGGACCTGCTAAAAGAATGTTTCCAAAGTTGAGATCTTCGTTTGTTTTCTTTAGTACAATCCGTGACAGGTAGGAGGAGCCAGGAGCGCGGCCATTTCGTGGAATTAACCAAAAAATAGCGGTCATTTATCGGCGGGGTGGAACTGTACAGTATATATGGACGAGCTAGGAAGTTTAACCTTTAACAAGAAGGTCGTGTCGTATGGTAAGGCGGTTTTATATATTTTCGTTATTTCCTTCATCATCATCGAGATGGCAGCAGCTCCAGGGTGACGCCACGCGCTACTGAATTACGTACGAAGTAGAATACGTCTCTCGTTACAAAGCGAGACGTATTCTGATAATGTCAAAGGAAGCGAGGAATTAAAGGAGAGGGAAGGAGAAATTGTAGTGTGAAACATTTTTTTTATTTTATGACGAGGATTTTCGGTTTGTGCGTTGTGTTATTTGATACGATAAAAAACAGTTGGCTTTGAAACTTTCCATGCTTTTAAAGCACAAAATGGAGGTTATGTGAACGTGTCGTACAAGACCTCCTTTCTGCAGAAGCCTTTTGAAACGCAGGAACAAATTAAGGCATTGGGGGAGCACCGTACCCCTAATTACGTGGAGTAAAAACACTTTTGACTGAGCGGGGATGAAGTTTACAGAGGTGGAAGTTTCTTGGCGACGGTAATCCGTATCTGCGTGAATTCTTCGTTGATTTATATGGAGTCCCTTTGTGAACTTTTGAAAATTCATCGGAAATGTAAGTATATAATTGAAAGCAACGTCATCCACTTCAAAGTTAAACAAATGCTTCTGGATTTATGTAATTTGTCAGAAGGAGCGTGTTGCTACACTTATTTATATGTGTTTTCTGTCGGAAATACAAGCGGTTTGTACTGGTTGCTCCAGTAAGTAATAACAAAGGGCTCCGTCGCATTGTTGTTTAATTTTGAGGAACATTTAACAATGCCACTTTTAACTACTTCACAACAGAGACATATAAGCCAACTTCTTTACGAGTTTCATATACAGACTGCAGCAGAGCGTTGCGTTTTAATAAACCAATCACTTTTTTTTAGAAATGTTTCAACCACGAAAGCACGACAGTATGTCGTCCACTGCTGCATGACTACTGAAATGGCGTGAGACGAGATAGCCGCTGACCTTGGTTCAGCTTCCCCCCCCCCTCCCCCCACAGCGGTTGCCAACGTCACAGCCTTTGAAAATAGTTTGGTGTCTTGCCGCGCGCTGTGATGTGGCGCTCATTGCCGTGTGCATAAAAAGTCGTTTCTTTTAAATGTTTTTTTGAATATCAAACAACTTTAAAAATTCACAAATTGGTTATTAGGATTGTATGAACTTGATTAGACGTTTTAAATTAATGTGAACTGTAAATGCAATGCCGTTGTATTGCTTGTATGAACAATAGGATTTTTTTTAAAAAACTTTCTTGAATACGTATTGTTGCTGGATTCATAATTAACTACGATGTAAAACAGTGACAAATGAGAAGCGTGGACACCTCAAATGACATTTCTCACGTCGAAATATGTAGGAGCTGTCATGAAATATAATACAATAAATTATTTTGTAGACGGATGTTAGTTGAATATAATTTGAATTACTTGAATGTAACGCGAAACGGTAATTCGCCATTGTGAGTGTGTTTACCGAGGTCTAATTCATGGTCCTCTTGTGTGAGGGCAGCACTTGTACAGCGGTGATACAACTACCAACACAACAGCATTTTAATTTGTCGGAAATGTAACTCTTCAGACTGTTTGGACATGTTTTTTCGTATGGTTCACGTACCAAGTGTAACACAAAGCTGACGCGAAAGGTGTTTTTGAGTCGTGACAATGACACATCATTTAAGCTTTGCGTTTCCGGACACGACAAGCTGGCCGGAGGAAACCGACATGCAACCGCTGCTCGACTCAAAGTTCAAGAGTTAAATACTACCTGATATCTGACTGGTTGAATCTGACATCCAGTTATTTATTTCTGGATGTTATTAGTTAATTTGGATTATATCGGTGATATCGTATTTCTGCACTCCGAATTCAAGGTTACCAAATATTCACTTTCATCTGGGTCACACCATTCGTTGTTGTCAGACATATTATTAATGTTTTTTAATAATTCAGATTAAATTTAATGCAATAGTCATTCCATAAATGTTATGTTTTTTGTTTCATTCCGTGGGTAAAGCAGCTATTTTGTTACGTCATCATATTTGCAAAGGTAACTGTCTTCTGCGTGGTCTGGTAGAAGTTTACCAACGTTTCAGAGGTACTTGCTGCCTCCATCATCAGGGCGATAAGTGCTTTTGTTACAGCCAGCAGCACATACCAATGAAATGTTGTAAACTTCTACCAGACAACACAGCGCATCATCTGATAAGACAGTTATCTCCATATTTGTCTCCGTGAGAAACTGAGATTTCGCGACGTATTTGCGGGATCAAATTTGAGAAATTGATTTCTAGGAGAAGGCGAATAATAATAATAATAATAATAATGTTTGTTTGTAAGAAGGAAATGGAAGGCTCCACCCACTGGGCATACACACGTATAAGCTGTCATTTGTGTGTCTGAAATTTGAATGTGGTTGCAGGCAGAATTGGAACTCCTCACTTCATGGCCCCCGAAGTGATCGAACGAGAGCAGTACGGGAAGCCCGTTGATATCTGGTCAGCCGGCGTCCTCCTGCACATTCTGTTATCTGGGACACTGCCCTTCCTCGGGACCAAGGGCCGGCTCTACGAGAGCATATGCAGAGGAAAGTTGTATGTAAGTTCATAAATATCGTCCAAGACGTCTCTGAGCGTCGTCTGGCGTAAACACGTTAATATCTGGCCGCGTAGATATACTTTATAATATAATCGTATGATTTAATATACAGACTTGTTTTTTGTCACTGATGATGGCCTCTTGAGGTCGAAACGCGTTTGGTACTAAGTGTTTTTTCAAAGTGTAAACATATATATTAAATCTTGTCCGTCTAATCACAATAATTCTTATTAAATATTAAAATATTACAATAATTAACATTTAAAATATTTAAAATATTAAATGATGTTCTTTATCGAAATATTCTATTTACATTAGACCATCATCTGATCAAGAACGAAAGTTAGAGGTTCGAAGGCGATCAGATACCGCCCTAGTTCTAATGTAAATCGAATATTTCGATAATGAACATCATTTAATATTTTAAATATTTTAAATGTTAATTTTTGTAATATTTTAATATTTAATAAGAATTTATTGTGATTAGACGGACAACATTTAATATATACTTATTATATCACAATAAGACGCAACTTTACCATCGTATGAAAGTGTAAACAGTTTTGTTTGTGTGCGTGATTTTATATATTTTTAGGTAAGTACAGTCTTAGTCATAAAATTTTTAAATCTAATTTTATATATTATTTTTAATTAATTCCCGCTGGAATTTATTAAATTCTAAACTTGGTTTCGTGGTTTTCTTCGCAGCTCGATTCGTCGCAGTGGGAGCACATCGGAGAAGCAGCCAAAGACCTGATACAGCGGATGCTGACGGTGGACCACACCCAGAGAATTACGATCCAAGAAGTGCTTAACCACAAATGGCTCAGGGTAAGTTGACTCTCAGTGCGCGAGGCTTTGGGGATTTTTTTTTACCGAAACGAAAGTTCTCTCACGTCATAAGCCGCGTCACGTGACCAAATCTTGTTCACCGTTCCGCCACCTGGCGCTGCTTGTGGCCCGAGAGTCTTTCATGAACTTCGCCGCGAAAAGTTCACTTTATACATTTTTCTAACTTTGTAACGTCCTATAACGAGGGGTAATCCTTAATTTTGTGTAGGAACTCGTATTTCTGTGGGCACTTAATGTTTCACTGTAACGAAACAAAGTCAGCGTAGCGCCCTCTTCAACAAGCAATGCTCCAGCTGTTTCAAGGTCGTTTTACTAGTCAACACTCTGCTAGAGTTTCTTGTTTCTTACTAGGATCGAGACAAGGGCGCCACGAAGATGCACTTGCAAGACACGGTCGAAGAAATGAAGAAATTCAACGCCCGGAGAAAGTTGAAGGGCGCGGTCCTAGCAGCTGTTTCGTCCCCCAAATGGACGTCCTTCTACTCGGACCCTAACAGCGACGGCTTCTCGGATTTTGGCGAGGACGAAGTCACGTCTTCGGGTGAGTCCGATCGTAATGCGAGGACACACGATCATTTTTGTCCTTATCGTCCGTCATTTGTTAAGGTTTTTCGTCTCTCGTTAGTTTTTTTTAAATTTTTTTTTTTTCGTATTTCCCCTGAATTTGAATAAGAAAAATGTTTCTGCTGGAGAATTGACGTCTGCATCGAAGTTGATGGTCGTCTTCGGTGGACTAGTCGTTAGGGCGAGGGGGGAGGACCGAAGAACTTTAAGAAAAACGTGTTACATATCTCACTGGACTGACCTGGGTGCGAACCTAGGCTGCTGCAGTGAGAAACCGGTGACTAAGAGCCCGAGCCATGGCCACTCGAAGAATTTGTTCTCATCGTAAAGTTCTCTTAATTGACTGAAAAATTCCTTAGAACTTTATATAAAAAAATGAAAGTCGTGTTTTAATATTTTTCTCGTACGTGAGTCAAAATTGTGTCATTTACACGAATTTCTTAAAGGAAGGAAGAATTTTTTATACTTTTTTACGTTTTCAATGATAGTTTCTTTCAGAAATATTGTAAATGATTTATTTAATTAACCAAGAATGAATTTACGTGGTGGTTCGTCTTTAATGTCCGCCAGCGGAATCTTCCGTAAAGCTACAGCTCTGTCGAAAATTATCTCTAAATTACGCAATTTATAAACAATTTAAAGGAAAAATATGAATGAAACCATCGATGAAGACGGTCGTCTTCTGGGATGTTCCTTGCTGCCTCCATCGATATGACGGGGGCAGAAATGATCTCCGAAACGTCGGCAGACTTCTACGAGACTACAGGACGGGACATCCCAGGAGACGGCCATCTTCAGACTCGCCGCCGTGAAAACGTCCGACGAACACTTTCGTAAGTCGTGTTTTGGTCTTCCTCAAGGAGCTGTGAGCCTGGTTCTCGACTCCCTGGACGACATCCACTGTCTTCAAGAAACGCCGCTGAATGACCGCGACTTCCTGCATTCCGTTCTGGAAGACAGACAACTCCACGCCTTGCTCGAGGTGAGTGACCTTCTTATGAGCCGGGAAAATAATTCCACTGTTCCTCTTGGTCCGAAGTGCCTCTCCCCCGTTCTTAAATCCCTCTCCAGGTGCTTTGTTATCGTCGAGCTCCAGCGATGGTCTTCGTAGCTCAGTTTCTGTGTCCCTCCTCGACGGTGTCGATGGAATTACATCCGAAAGGATTTTCGTTACAAACTTGTGACCTCGGTGAATATTCAACCATCTTTTTCCATATCTCATTATCATTCCCTCTTCTTTCCGGTCTCTTTCCCTCTCCTAACACCTCTTTTGATGTCTACTCCTTACGTCTTCAAAGATTCTCGCCTCCCCAACCAGTCGTCCTCCTCCTTTAACTTTGCCTCTGTTCGATAATCGCTGCCGTTCTACCGTTTTAACATCGATGACCGAGGTGACGTATCCGTTATTCCCGCCACGGCGAGATCTCATTTAAAAATCTGTCTTACGTACGAGAACTGAATTCAATTTGTTTTGGTGAATACGAAAATTGATAATTGATTGAATGAGAAGTGTTTTACAACATTTTCATTGGATTTGGTTTACCAAAGAAGCTGGCGAGTCTAATAAGAATATCCTTAAATGAAACCTGTAGAAATATTCGTATATGTAAATATTTATCTGATTCATTTTCCATCAAGAACGGTCTGAAACAAGGAGATGCTTTATCTCCATTGCTCTTTAACTTTGCGCTAGAATACGCCATCAGGAAAGTCCAAGACAGACTGGATCCAGTTAATTAGTTACTAATTGCTATATTATAATGTTACATGTGTCGAGAATTTTAAGAAAAATCTTTGTAATTTATAAGTGGTAAATGGGGATTGGTTTGCATGCGAAAAATTTTAAAAACTTTTTGCTTAAGTTCAGTTTTAATTAATATAAGAAACCAGTATTATTTGTACTGGAATTAAATTTTGCTGAAAACCTGTGATCTGAGACAGTGGAGTTGGGCTTTTGCGAGGAAAGAGGGAGGGGCGATAGCCATGTTTATTGCAAAATCCGCAGTAGGCGCCACTAGTCACAAACCCCTCGGTTAATTCTGAAACTGGAATGCAGAAGATGATGTATTGTAGTGATTATAAACAACTCAATTCCCAATTTTCCCTAAATACGTACTGTTATAAAATAAGTCATCTTAGATAAAGGCATCCATTCGATACCCTCTCAAAAAGTAGAAAGTAATATTCATACGCCGGTAATCAAAATAGGCCGAATATTACTGACGCGGAGTAGAATGGCAATTGTCAGTAATCGATGACGTCATTCATCTCATCTACCGAATATAAAGAGTATCACAAAAAGATGCAAAACATTTATACAATGAAAGAAATAAATACATTTTAATAAACCAAACCATTATAAACATCAGCTTTGGCAATTAGTGAATCTAGTGTAGGTGTTCAGAATGACCACCGTTAGCTTCGTGGCGCTGCTGACAGCGGTGAGAGACTGACAAAGTTAATATTCCGTTTTATAATGCGTTTCCGTTCGTTTGGGAGACCTGTACTTGTTATTGTTCGTCACGTTCTGGACAGTGGCGCCTGTGGTAGTAAGAAATGCAAACTATAATGTGGCGGCGATTGTGGTGGATTCTGGCGGGAGACGGACGAGTTAGGCGGTCGGGCTTGCGCTGATTCGTTTTTCCCCTCCAACATCCCGAAAAACACGCGCAGCTGTTAACAAGAAAACATACCTAATGGCGCGATGGTGTTGATGAGGAAGTTGACATCGGTATTTTAGATAAAATTTTAGTGTAGTGCCTAAACCCATTCTGCTTCTTAAAGACAAAGAAGCATTTATAACTTGTAACACGTGAAGCTACGTCGAATTTCTGACGTCATAGCCTGAGGATCACAACTCAGGATATCCGTTGGTAGAGTGTGGCCTCTGTCGGTGAAAGCTCGAAGCTCGTGCCTACCAGCTGATGCTGCTCTCAGCCGGGATTGATCGGAGTGCATTGTCCTTGCCGGTCGGTAGCTCGGAGCAAGTCAGAAGCAAACCACGCGCACCGGGAAACAAATGCCACCCCCTCCCCTAAACCCCTTACCCCCTGGACAACGGGGTTGACTAGATTTAACAGAAGGCATTGCACTCCAGGCAAAGAAACTTACGTCGTGTTAGCGAATGATTTCTGGTCAGGCTGAAATGTGCACTGGTATTTGTTGCTTGTAATGTCGTCCGTCGAAGGAGCCACTGTCTATGGATCTACTACCTTAGTGCGTGTCACGTGTGTAGAAGACCCGCGAGTTTTATTCACACGTTCGCCTTTCGTGTTTGGTGACGTTTCAATTTTTTTTTTAGCGATGACTTGCGGGATATATTATTTTTTTTATATAAAAATATAATATTTGTATCTCAGTCAAAATTGCTTTTCTAGTAATAAACGAAAAGTAGGCTACTGTCATTTCCGAAAAAAATATAAATGTCACTTTAAATATTAGTGGCAAATAAAACATGATCGATGTGTGGTTTTTTCCGATTGGTTATAGGACCTATAATTTTCTTAGGCCTGGTTCTGCCATGAAAATATTCGTACAATTAAAGTTAAGGTTGTTCTGTGAACGACACAGGATCCATCCTTCTTTCGAATAGATTGAACTTAAATAATTCTACACGATTCTTACTTCATTTATAATTTAAAATTCGGGATATAAATTAATTATGGTGCTGCATTTCTATCAGATGACATTCTTCCTGAACTCTTCGCTGGCAGTGGATCTGATAGCCGTCGCCAATTTACTGGTAAGCGTTGTAAAATTGTTTTGTTGTTTTGTGTCGTGCCATCTTTTGCTCGGGGGACTTTTATAAGTACTAGACATTGGTGTAATCTTAAGACGATAAGTATTGGGGCGATCTGCCACACAGTTCGCTGTTGAAAGAATACGATTTCAATTACGATATGACATCGTTTTGGTTATGACTTGATGGTATCTTCAAACTTTTAACGATAGAGTGTTTGCAACGATAAAGATACTTGCCTGAAACAGAGAGATCGGAAATTGAACAAGTTGCAAGTTCTGATTTTCATACTAGAAAATTCTTATAAATATCTGCAGGGAGCTGCTCTCTGTGTCTAGTGTTTTGTGGGTGGGCGAGGGGCCTTGATGCTCTGTAACATAAGTGTGAGACAATTCTGTCTGTAAATGAAGTACCAGCGCTGAATCCGGGACTTGGTTCGACCACAGTCGTATTTACAAGAAGCCATCTTGTGACTATGTAGATGTATCGTTCGTAATTCGGCGCGTGTTTGAAATAAATATTAGTTTGACCAGTGTATAAAGTGTATACTTAGCTGCTAATGTAATTAATCGATATCTGAGATTTGAGGTAGATTTACGTAGGAACAGTGTAGAAGATAAAAAAATTTAACTTTACGTAGTTTTCGCCGATATGAATGAAAACGCATATGAAATGATAAGACGTGACGAATGTCGTGGGTTGTAAAGACACGAATGAATTTTGCATTTCAAGGCTGTCGTGGACCCAGTAGCGACACATTCGAATTGTGTAAACGTCGAAGAATTTTTTTTTGATAAGCTGAGCGACTGTTAGCTTCTGAAGAAGAAATCTGCTGGCTTTGGGCATAATTAAACCGAGGCACAGAACCATGGTTAAGACTGTGCATCAAATTTGTAGGCTTTAGGGTCGTGTTTTCTGCAGAAAAACAACGAAAAATTCTACTTGTACACGGGTCCGTGGTTAGTACTCCAGGTTTGTTTTCGGAATATCCCGGGTTGCAATCTTGGCTCGGAGAATGGGTATAATGACTGAGATTTTTCGTGTGTTTCTCGGTTCTTGTAAGCAATTTTTTGTGATGGTGTCTTAAATTAGGCCACTACCACTTCCTCCTACCCTCCTAAAATTTATTGTTCACTTTTATTCTGTTATTGGGCACTGTATAACCTCAACGGTTATAAGCTTTCTGAAAGCAGACTGTACTCTTATATGGAGTACTTTGAAGCGCTTGGTAGTGGCCTGTTTTAAAAAATCGCTGTGTCGGAATTAGGTTCATGGAGTGAGAAAAACCACGAAAACTCTCAGTAAAAAGAAAAAAATCGGCCACACGTGAATACAATCTGGACATGAACTACGGGCAAATTATGGACAGATGAAATGTAGGCACAGCCTAAATTTGTAGTCGCATTTTTGTTGTAGTTTTTGAACTTATAAACCTTTACCGTGGTGGCTGTGTCTAAAAATTCAGGATTAAAAAGGCAAACAAAAGGTGTTTGCATAATTTACTCTTTCCTGTATTTTTATTTTATTTTATTTTATTTTATTTCTTGCGTGAGGCGGAGTAAGAACTTTACGAGGTTTAAAGCCGTCGGCTGTAATCGCCTTAGCTACTACGTTAGGTAGAGTTCCTTTGTGGGGAAGAGAATGTTTAACTACCTTAACAGTGACGTGAGTATGGAAATTATTGACTTCTGCTCTCCACAAGGAAACAAACCTGGTGTGACATTTGTTTTGTAGAATAATTGCACGCAGAACTGATTGTGCGTGCAGGACCAATGTTGCAGGCCACTCGCTTAATAACACGACCCTATTAAGAACTCTTTAAAATGTTGCGAAGTTTATTCTACATTTCTTCATATGGTAGCTTTTTTTTTTAATTTTGCAGGTGTGACTTCTTGTTGGAAGTAAAACTTTGTCTTAAATCGGTCTGCATTCTGTCTGCTGTTTTCGATTAGTGGGTCTAGCGTTTTACGTTGTCCTACACTTGACTGTGTTTCTATCTCCTTCAGAGTTGGAAACTTCTCGAAATTTATTTTATAACGTATACCACGGTGGTCTAGCGGTTAGAACGCTGGCCTTGTAATCCTGTGGTCTCGGGTTCGAATTTATAACTTGTGTTGGGCAATGCCGTGGTCTAGGCAACACGGAGTTTTCCTCCGTGGCATCCCAACAATTACTCCATTCACACACAGAAGAAGGCAATGGCAAACCACTTCTGGATCATCTGCCAAGAACGTATATGAACAGATCCCAGTCCGAGAAAAGGATGGAAGGATCCTGTTCATATGGACCTGTCGTCAGACAGAACACTAAATAATAATAAGATGAGGTGGTCTAGCGGTTAGAACGCTGGCCTTGTAATCCTGGGGGTCTCGGGTTCGATTCCCGGCGGTGCCCGAATTTATAACTTATGTTGGGCAAGGCCGTGGTCTAGGCAACACGGAGTTTTCCTCCGTGGCATCCCAACAATTACTCCATTCACACACAGAAGAAGGCAATGGCAAACCACTTCTGGATCATCTGCCAAGAACGTATATGAACAGGTCCCAGTCCGAGAAAAGGATGGAAGGATCCTGTTCATATGGACCTGTCGTCAGACAGAACACTAAATAAATAAATAAATACCCGTAGGTCGTGATACTCGGTCTGTCTGCAGAAGCGTACTCTTGCATGTAAATAATGTTCAGATTGGGTTGATCTTTCGTGTGTAATATTGAGATGTATTCTCTATCTGAGACTTACTTCACGCTGGTTTTGAGTTCTGTATGTTCTGCTCATTTGTGAATCATCATATTTTTGCCTTGCGTGTACAGTTTTGTCCCCAGGTACTTGATAATAATAATAAGAAAAACGCTAGGCTTAGTGCGTTAGTACCGGATGCTACGTGTTTCTGACGTAAATTTGGTACTTGTCAAAAGATTACTGCAACTCCCAGGCTTTATAATTATTTATTTTCCTTATTCTTGCCGTGTCGTGCCGTGCGTTCACAGGTAGCGACAACTTTATCCAGGATTCCAGACGTGTCTGATTCCCCCAGAGTTTAGGCCATTGCCGTATATCTGAGCCCCCGGCTTCAGGGACGAATGTGGATGCTGTGTGTGCGTGTAATATACGAGGTGTAGCTCGAGACCTGTTTCATCATAAATTATGTACTTAAGGGCGAAACCAACAACCACTTTGTTCTCCTCTCAGCGACATTTTCTAGAGTTCTGTAGTTTGTTCTCTGGATTTTATTGTTAAAATTTGAGCGTCTATGACATAACACGACACGATCTCTAGTTCCGTAACTAGAAACATCTCTATGACGCGAGTTGAATTGTTCTGCCGGCCGTCTCATCAGTGCAGTTCTGTAGACTAGGTCTAACAGACTCTCTCGCGTGGGAGGAAATGCTACTTAAAGTCTTCCAGAAATCTGCAAGTCCACTTATTTAATTCAGTATATGATTCCTCAGTAGGAAATAACAACTTTTGAAACGTCTTGCTTTGTTTTACGTGCAAATCGAGAGTGAAATATTAAATTTATTTAGGAAATGACACGAACTGTATGGTGTACAATTTTAAAACTTAAAACATTTAAAGATAGGATTTGAGGTTTTCACAGCGGTGAGCATAAAGATGGCTGTCTTCTTGGTTGTTGCGTCGTGTAGTCTGGTAGAAGTTTACCGACGTTTCAGAGGTCATTACTCATCCCCCTGATGATGGAGACAGCAAGCATCTTAACTTCTACCAGACTACACGACGCAACAACCAAGAATACAGCCATCTTCGTTTAAGGGTAGGATATGATAGTTTTTGCTGATAAAATTAAGACTGATACCACATGGAGTCCGGTGGACTGTCACAGTTAATCTGTTTTGTTTACTGGTTCCACGTACTTTTTCGTCAGTTCAGACGTTCTTTCAGTAGAAAGAGTGTAAGCCTTTTGTATTGAACTTGCTATACAAGTCTTGGTTTTATTGTTAAGGGCAGTCTGTCACAATAATTCGAAAGTGATATCGAGGATTCCCTTTACAAAGTTTGTTATTATCGGCGGATGAACTTAGTTTTTTTTTATTATATGCATTTTCAGCGAGTGAGGATGATATGAAAATAAAGGAGTGTCGGTGAGTATAAATTTTCAGGACCATTAAAAGTTTACAATTTCATGAACTGACCGCTCGCGGGTCAGTTTTAATGAACATCCGTGGTATTAAGATTATCGACACCCGTCTGCCTTTCTTTCGTGACTCTCGAAGCAGAGACCTCAACGGAATGTCGAGCACAGACCGTGAGATGTCCCAGGGTGTAGTGGTATATGAATTTTCTTATGTTATATCTAAGATAGTATAATTGCGTCATATTGTGAATCAAATATTAAATTAATTATTCGGTTTTGTCCGTCTAATCACAATTATATTTAATATTTACAAATAAGATAATTAAAATATCATTTTATGTTCCACATCGATTATTCGTAAATCGATTATTCAATGTGGAACATAAAATGATATTTTAATTATCTTACTTGTAAATATTAAATATAATTGTGATTAGACGGACAAAACCGAATAATTAATTTCTGTTATTTCGCGTTATTTTTAATCGGAGTTATGTTCGTTCTTTAATGTGTTCGTGCTACCTTCTTTGTTTCGTAATTTATAATTGTAGGCAAAGGATCTTGGGTTACGTACAAGACGGGAAATTTCTTGACAGGCTCTGAAAATATTAAATTCCCAAGAAGGGCTCTGCTTTCCGGGGCAAGTTTTTATTTTCAAATTACGAGTATTTGATAAGAAAATGTTGGAATAATTACTTGATGAACCAGAGAAGGTACATAGTTGTTTTTTAGCATTCGGGCTGTGTGACGCAATAGATTTTACCAGGCGCGATCGCTGTGGCTACGATGTTGCGGGTGACGGAAATCCCGGGGTTGAGTGCATGTTTGTGTTCAAGTAGAGAACATATTTTCGCCAAGGACATCTATTCAGTTATTGTATGTTGTAGACAATAACTAACTAACTGACTAGGTGGCTTACGGAACTCGAATGTTCATCACCGAACTAACCAAAGCCCTCCACCGGACCTTGTCCTGGGCCACATGTTGTAGAGAATTTGATCAAAAATTTCTGCAGGGAAAACTGTGAGTTTGGAATTGGATAAGACAGTAGTAGAAGACATCACGTATTGATTGAAGAAAACTTTATATTGGTGCAAGATTGGAGCGTAAAGAAAATAACTGGAAAAACTATCCCAGAAAGCCGACGTTTCGGTCTCCGTAGCAACAACTGCTACAGAATTATTTGTGGCTATAGATTCAAGGACACGTTCTTGGGAAGAAATGTCCAGGATTTTGGCCCAGAAGAGTTGTAACGTGTGATAGTATCACCCTGTAGAAGTTTGTGAGCGATATTGCATTTTACATTACGTCGCAGAGTAGCATGTATAGTCTATGTAATACGTTTATAGTTGTGTCTTTAAAGACAATGATGTTACTTATCACGAACAGTTGGTAGCAGTGACGATGTATCGATACATCGAAGCTGCCATGTTCACAGACTAATAATCTCTTTTTGCGATATTTTTCTGTTAAATAAGTATGAAGGAGTTTATTTAGACTGTTCAGTACAGCGTTCTTCATAGTCAAACCAGTGTCTTGGCAGTACGTGTGATTGTAAGAAGGCTCGATTCAAGGTAATAAGTTCAAATAATTTCAAAGCCAGTACTGAATTTACTTCTCGAGACTGCTCATTGGTCCACGTCGGTAAACGACTGGGGGTGAGCTGTATAAGAGTGGCTCGCTAGCTGAGCTGTTCACGAAGGTTACGTATGTTGAATAGGGATTTTTGCAGATGTTTTATTGGTAATATAAACTCGAAAACCCGTGTACCTGCGTCTTCTCGATGTTTGCACACTTTTATAACAGAATTTATTATTTAGCTTTGGGATACGGAGTGGGTATTGAAGTTGAAGTGATATGCGCGCGCATGTAGACATATTGACAGCGTAGGTGCGAATCGGCGAGGTGTTCCGAGCGTGGTAAGATTTATTGGGAGTGTTGACACACAGTCTGTCCATTGTCCCTGTGGAGAGTGTAACCCGATTGGACATCAGCAGTAATTTCGAATTGAAAAATCGCTGGAAGTATATGTATTATTCTAAAACGTTGCCTAACCTAACCTGACCTTTATGCTTTCGAAGTCTTCAGTCAGCCACTGTCTGTTATTTGGAGTCGCTCAGTTGTCAGAACTGCCCACAACTCGCAGAGGCCTTCGGACAGCGCAGTCCTAATCCTTGTAGGTTCAACTCCAAGACATCCTTCAAGTCAAAGTTTTCTTCGTAAAGGACTCGTCATTCCACCACCAATAACAGTAGCCCCTATCGGAATATGTCAAGGCTTTCCGAAAAAAAAAAACCTGTTAGCGTAAGCACATCACTATTTAGCGTACAGTTTATAATGCACCGTAAATTTAGCGGACGAATTCGTGCAAATTGTAGGCCTACATATACTGTGCATTCTATGGTGTGCCGTGGATTCCCGTATGTTCTGCAGTGAAGAACCTTCTGTTCTCTGCGATTTGGGATCTAGGTACAATCGTTTAGATTTAATTGGCGTCATATATTCCGCCGGACTTATGTCTGGGTACGGCGGGTTGGGATAATTTGTCTTTCCGACGCAGATGTTGGAAAAAGATACATTAAAACTGCTTCATCCTCTGGACATATTTTATTCTTAGGACATTTCGTGATCTATCTCATTTATAGGCTATTTTGGCTTGAAAAATGTGCTTTTTTATCTGCTTTATTAATCGTACGAATTAATTTTTAATGCCGGTCACAGTGGCTGCGCGGGGTCTGAGGCGTGCGCTTTAATTACTGTGATATTGGGTTCGAATCCCACTCAAGGCATGTATGTTGTCCTTGTTTCGGTGTTGTGCCGTCCTTGCGACGGGATGATCAGTTGTCCAAGGAGTCCTACCATTTGTCTGCTAGATTGAAAGTAATAAAGAAATCTCCACACCTGCGGGTGAAAGAAAGAATTTCATATAATTTGTGTAGGAAATGTTAATTACTCAGAGAGATAATTAACCGTGCCAACATATATGCTCCATTTTCCATTTGCCTGTGGAGAACCAGAGGTATGTAAAGTAGATTTTCACAGTGAAGGCTCTTCTGTGGTACAGAGTTGCTTTAAGGACCTGAAAAACAGGCCACTAGAGATCAATGCGAAGGGCTGTTTAGACGTCGATGTTCTTCAACACGTGAGGAGTCGTACCTTGCTGTTAATTGAATTACCCTCTAGGGTGCAATACTTTGTTTTCAGTTGTATCAAACCAGGTATCTCCAAACTGCGTCAGATGTGTCTCTTAGCATCCACACATTTATCCAGATGTGGGGATGTAGGGTTCAGATTTTTCTAAAAATTTCAAATCGAAAGTCTTACTAAAATATACTCTTACATTAAATGAAGGTTTACTAATGTATTGTTGAAATCATAAATTCTTCTGACAGTTTTTATAAATCGCATTTGACTTTGTGCTCGGTATTTTGAGATAGTGGTATTTGAAGCCTGCAGCGGTTCAAATGGGGACCTTTGTTTTATACACGTTTAAGCAGGTCAGAGGGGATCCGAACTTATGAAGTCGTGGGTTATTTTATATTTTGAAGACTTAATGAAACTTTTTTCGCGAACAGAAGACATATAGACAGTATTTGTTCCTTACAAAATCTTTAAACACATTTTTGATGTGAAGATATCCGTCTTCTGGGTTATTGCACTGATGACGGAGGCAGTATGACCTCTGAAACGTTGGTTAACACCGACCAGACTACACAGCACAACAACCCAGAAGACAGAAATCTTCATACTCATCGCCCTGATGATGGAGGCAGTATGACCTCTGAAACGTTGGTTAACATCGACCAGACTACACAGCGCAACAACCCAGAAGACAGAAATCTTCATACTCATCGCCCTGATGATGGAGGGAGTATGACCTCTGAAACGTCGGTAAACATCGACCAGACTACACAGCGCAATAACCCAGAAGACAGAAATCTTCATACTCTGATGACGGAGGCAGTATGACCTCTGAAACGTTGGTTAACATCGACCAGACTACACAGCGCAACAACCCAGAAGACAGAAATCTGCATACTCTGATGACGGAGGCAGTATGACCTCTGAAACGTCGGTAAACATCGACCAGACTACACAGCGCAACAACCCAGAAGACAGAAGTGTTCATATTCATCGCCCTGATGACGGAGGCAGTTTGACCTCTGAAACGTTGGTTAACACCGACCAGACTACACAGCACAACAACCCAGAAGACAGAAATCTTCATACTCATCGCCCTGATGATGGAGGCAGTATGACCTCTGAAACGTTGGTTAACATCGACCAGACTACACAGCACAACAACCCAGAAGACAGAAATCTTCATACTCATCGCCCTGATGATGGAGGCAGTATGACCTCTGAAACGTTGGTTAACATCGACCAGACTACACAGCGCAACAACCCAGAAGACAGAAATCTTCATACTCATCGCCCTGATGATGGAGGGAGTATGACCTCTGAAACGTCGGTAAACATCGACCAGACTACACAGCGCAATAACCCAGAAGACAGAAATCTTCATACTCTGATGACGGAGGCAGTATGACCTCTGAAACGTTGGTTAACATCGACCAGACTACACAGCGCAACAACCCAGAAGACAGAAATCTGCATACTCTGATGACGGAGGCAGTATGACCTCTGAAACGTCGGTAAACATCGACCAGACTACACAGCGCAACAACCCAGAAGACAGAAGTGTTCATATTCATCGCCCTGATGACGGAGGCAGTATGACCTCTGAAACGTTGGTTAACACCGACCAGACTACACAGCACAACAACCCAGAAGACAGAAATCTTCATACTCATCGCCCTGATGATGGAGGCAGTATGACCTCTGAAACGTTGGTTAACATCGACCAGACTACACAGCGCAACAACCCAGAAGACAGAAATCTTCATACTCATCGCCCTGATGATGGAGGCAGTATGACCTCTGAAACGTTGGTTAACATCGACCAGACTACACAGCGCAATAACCCAGAAGACAGAAATCTTCATACTCATCGCCCTGATGATGGAGGCAGTATGACCTCTGAAACGTTGGTTAACATCGACCAGACTACACAGCGCAACAACCCAGAAGACAGAAATCTTCATACTCATCGCCCTGATGATGGAGGCAGTATGACCTCTGAAACGTTGGTTAACATCGACCAGACTACACAGCGCAACAACCCAGAAGACAGAAATCTTCATACTCATCGCCCTGATGATGGAGGCAGTATGACCTCTGAAACGTTGGTTAACATCGACCAGACTACACAGCGCAACAACCCAGAAGACAGAAATCTTCATACTCATCGCCCTGATGATGGAGGCAGTATGACCTCTGAAACGTTGGTTAACATCGACCAGACTACACAGCGCAACAACCCAGAAGACAGAAATCTTCATACTCATCGCCCTGATGATGGAGGCAGTATGACCTCTGAAACGTTGGTTAACACCGACCAGACTACACAGCACAACAACCCAGAAGACAGAAATCTTCATACTCATCGCCCTGATGATGGAGGCAGTATGACCTCTGAAACGTTGGTTAACATCGACCAGACTACACAGCACAACAACCCAGAAGACAGAAATCTTCATACTCATCGCCCTGATGATGGAGGCAGTATGACCTCTGAAACGTTGGTTAACATCGACCAGACTACACAGCGCAACAACCCAGAAGACAGAAATCTTCATACTCATCGCCCTGATGATGGAGGGAGTATGACCTCTGAAACGTCGGTAAACATCGACCAGACTACACAGCGCAATAACCCAGAAGACAGAAATCTTCATACTCTGATGACGGAGGCAGTATGACCTCTGAAACGTTGGTTAACATCGACCAGACTACACAGCGCAACAACCCAGAAGACAGAAATCTGCATACTCTGATGACGGAGGCAGTATGACCTCTGAAACGTCGGTAAACATCGACCAGACTACACAGCGCAACAACCCAGAAGACAGAAGTGTTCATATTCATCGCCCTGATGACGGAGGCAGTATGACCTCTGAAACGTTGGTTAACACCGACCAGACTACACAGCACAACAACCCAGAAGACAGAAATCTTCATACTCATCGCCCTGATGATGGAGGCAGTATGACCTCTGAAACGTTGGTTAACATCGACCAGACTACACAGCGCAACAACCCAGAAGACAGAAATCTTCATACTCATCGCCCTGATGATGGAGGGAGTATGACCTCTGAAACGTCGGTAAACATCGACCAGACTACACAGCGCAATAACCCAGAAGACAGAAATCTTCATACTCTGATGACGGAGGCAGTATGACCTCTGAAACGTTGGTTAACATCGACCAGACTACACAGCGCAACAACCCAGAAGACAGAAATCTGCATACTCTGATGACGGAGGCAGTATGACCTCTGAAACGTCGGTAAACATCGACCAGACTACACAGCGCAACAACCCAGAAGACAGAAGTGTTCATATTCATCGCCCTGATGACGGAGGCAGTATGACCTCTGAAACGTTGGTTAACACCGACCAGACTACACAGCACAACAACCCAGAAGACAGAAATCTTCATACTCATCGCCCTGATGATGGAGGCAGTATGACCTCTGAAACGTTGGTTAACATCGACCAGACTACACAGCGCAACAACCCAGAAGACAGAAATCTTCATACTCATCGCCCTGATGATGGAGGGAGTATGACCTCTGAAACGTCGGTAAACATCGACCAGACTACACAGCGCAATAACCCAGAAGACAGAAATCTTCATACTCTGATGACGGAGGCAGTATGACCTCTGAAACGTTGGTTAACATCGACCAGACTACACAGCGCAACAACCCAGAAGACAGAAATCTGCATACTCTGATGACGGAGGCAGTATGACCTCTGAAACGTTGGTTAACATCGACCAGACTACACAGCGCAATAACCCAGAAGACGGAAATCTTCATACTCTGATGACGGAGGCAGTATGACCTCTGAAACGTTGGTTAACATCGACCAGACTACACAGCGCAATAACCCAGAAGACGGATATCTTCATACTCACCGCTGTGAGAACCTCAAGTCTTACACATTTTTGATGTCTTTGTAAAATATAAAATTTACGCTTTTCGCGCGATCTTCATTTTAATCAAACTGAGAATTATCAGAAGTAGGTTTAAGAAACATAACTGATATTAAAAAAATCCCAAAGGACTTATATGACCTCTGAGAAAAAAATTGCAGGTATCCGGTCAATATCATCTGCGATGCGTCTTAAGACTCTGAAGATAACTTTTAATCACGTTTATACACGCGTTGATACCAAGAGAGGGCAAAACATACTGAATAGATTGTTAAGTGTTGGCATTATTTGAATCAACTTGTGACGTCTGGCGTTCCAGTGACTTGAGCAGATATGCGTCGCCCCGTAATACCCAGATCTTTTTTTTTGGTTTTTTTTTTTGGAAAGTTGTTCAAAACGCATGAGCCTCTGCCGTCTGCCGATCGAAGGGCGTGCGCCATCGCATCTCGGAGCCTCAGTACCTCAGTGCTGCCGCAACGTACCTCTAATAGTAGCCACAATACGAGAGGAGTGGGGGAGACGCACATGACGACGGACTGTGTTTTGAATCCCGACTTCAAGCTGTCCGTTGCTCATAAGCTCGTGTCGCGAGTCTTCGGATCTTAAAATAGCAGCAGGACCATTTACAGATGCGTCTTTGTAACAAGTGATATTTTCTGAGTTGTTGAGTAGTGTATTTATAACTCATGAATTGAATATGGGTGTTAACCGCGCAGTGATACTCGCTTGGCGTGTGATGTAATACAGTGGTTTTCAACCTGGGGTACGCGAAGACATCTTAGGGGGTAGGTGAAATTTAAAAAAAAAACATTATTTTATTATAAACACTGAATAATCAGTAATGTAATTTATTTAAATTATTTTAGATGTAGATTATATACTATGTATAACTTGAATTATACACCAACAACTTTGGGGGTACAAAGTTGAAGAGAAATTATATCTGGGGGTACGCGAAGACATCTTAGGGGGTACGCGAAGACATCTTAGGGGGTACGTGAAATTTAAAAAAAAAATATTATTTTATTATAAACACTGAATAATCAGTAATGTAATTTATTTAATTTATTTTAGATGTAGATTATATACTATGTATAACTTGAATTATACACCAACGACTTTGGGGGGTACAAAGTTGAAGAGAAATTATATCTGGGGGTACGCGAACAAAAAAAGGTTGAATACCACTGATGTAATAGATCAACGTTCTGTCCGTTGTAAAGAGTGTTTTTGCAACATTTCTGCATGTCTGTAACTTAAAGAGTTCAGACACTTCGCAGATATTTTTGTGTTACATTTACGTTTCTATAAAGAACAAATAATATAGAAGGCTCTTCTTATATCCGTCTTTTTTGAAAGCAATAAAAATATTTCGTAACCTCGTTGTATAGTTCGGTTTTTAATCTTTGTTTTCCGTAATTCATAACCATGCTTTGTATTTAGACTCAACTCTCAACAGGTTGTCATAATGTACTGATCCATACGCACTGTATATACATACTTAGTCCTAATATTTTCAAATTTTACAAATTCATGCGTAGTTTTTTT
The DNA here is from genome assembly GCF_977971745.1 of Zootermopsis nevadensis. Classification (NCBI taxonomy): domain Eukaryota; kingdom Metazoa; phylum Arthropoda; class Insecta; order Blattodea; family Termopsidae; genus Zootermopsis; species Zootermopsis nevadensis. Next base: position 1,269,525 of record NW_028259156.1, on the reverse strand, counting down.
ATATTCGAAAGATTCTCGTCCTGCATGTAGAGGCTCTTCAAGACGTCGACGCCGGGTCGTTGTAGAGGAGACGCTGGGCGTCCCGTCACTTGGCGGGATATTGCGGTGTAGGAGAACACGTGTTCTGTGCGTGCGTGCGTGCGTGTGTGTGTCGCGATGTTTGATCTGAAGACAAGTGTTGCTCATTGGCTAAGTCGCTTGACCTCCTCGCCTTTTCACTGTCGACGACCAATCGGTGGTAGTAAACTCCACTACAATAAGGTGCATCCCGAGCTGTCTGGCGGAAAACCACACCGGTTGCTTAGGATTGCGTTTGGCCATCATTTTGCAAGTGTCAGGTCTGGAGGAAGTAATTTCCGCTACCAGAAGGTAAGTTAATGTCACAGCGATTGTGGGGCTCAGCGATTTTAGGCAAAAGATTTGAAAATATGAAGTGACATGCAATTTGTATTCCTGATGATGAATGAGTACAGTCGAAACATGTGTTACAAAAACGTGAAACGGGTCCTCAAGAGTGATTCTGTTTCAAAACACGAAAGGTTTGATCCTTGGTGTTTCTAATCTTTGGATTTTTTGGGAATCTGTTGTCATTCTTTTTATTGAAGGTGGATTAACCACTTTGTCAGCTACAGGGGTGAATTTTCATTAAATTCCTCCCCTTACTTATTTATAATTTCGCTACTACACTTTGAAAAAAAAAAAGATAATCCATTTAAGCCGGTTGACTGGATTAAATTAACACCTTATTTATTATTTCGCGTCACGTAATTTGATAATTATTGTAGCTAAGACTTCGGTGAGAGCTGATGGCTTACAACTTTACCGATTCAGTAGCTATTGAATACAAAATGTGCCATAAAAGATGTCAGTCAGTTGCTGACCGCTCTCAACTACGCCACGAAACTAACGGTGGCCATTTTGAACACCTACACGTGCCAATCCTGACGTATGTAATGATTTAGTTTATTAAAATATGTTTCTTTCATTTACTGAATGTGTATACATATTTTTGGGGCACTCTGTATATTAACACTGTTATGTTTGTAGTGTAGACCTGTATCGTACTATTATGTATTTACCAGTGAATGTGTGAGTTGTGCATTATAACTCGTTAACCCTTTAAAGACTTTTTCGTAATTGTTTAGCAATCAGTAACTCAAAATTCTGTGTTTATGTTTCGTGTGATTCTTACCGTAAACAGGGATTATTTTCTTCAATATCATTAACCAGTTTATTTTCGTAGTGCACACTGGTTCAGACCTGGCATAACATAAATTTTCAAAATTCCCATTAATATTTTTATTTTTTGGTGTACAAACCAACACAAGCCGTGACATAGGATTTTGTTCCTCATCGATGAACGGTTTTAATTTGTAGTCTGGTAGGAGTGCTTCGACGTTCCAGAGGTTCCTCCTTCCTCTATACGTCATGATGGCATCGCCCTTCTACCAGACTACGCGGCGCTGCGAACCCAGAAGACAGCCATTTCCATACTGGCTGTCTTGAGAACGTGAGATCTCACCATCAATTATTTTGCTCGTGGTGGCAGTAGGCCTGCCTTTGTTGGCGATGAGTCGTTGCCCTGATGATGGGGGCAACAAGCACCTCAGAAACGTCGATAAACTTTTACCAGCACAGCTCTGAACACAGCCAACTTTAACATTCGTTACGTGAAGCTTTGTTACTTAGTCTTCTGCAGAAGTATCTTAATATGTAGTGGAGCTGAGTAATTGAGGCTTACCGTCAGAAGTTTGGCACGTCTGTGCTTAACGCTGTGAATACTCTGTCGTCTTCAGTTTTGCTTAATACATAAGAATAAGCGCATAACAAGATTCGAGTCGCTTAGCATTCCACTCTCATCTTTTGACATTACGTTTAAGAGCTTGAAAAATAAGTGTACTGAAACTACGTTTATGTTGAAGCCCAACTGAAATTGTTTGTCAATGCCTGTCAGGTAGTTGTCAGGATTGTTAAAAGTGTATGGAGAATTTTCTGTTTCGGTTTGTGATTACACTCTCTTCCACAATTTAAATGTCTGACTTCAATAAAGCGAGGTGCCTCGGTGGTACAAACCATAGACTCTTCGTCGTAGATGAAATTTAAGGTTCTAGCTACGTCGGAAGTGTGGATTCTGACGCCGTCTGGAATTGAAATTTGGTTTTTCTTTGAATAAGGCTTCCATAAACCATTTTGAGAACGAAATACGTTCTTCTAAAATCGTTCTCTAAGCTAGAATTCATTTAGCGAAATTAAATTACCCTTTAGTCTAGCCCAGGGGTTCTCACCCTTTCTCCCTGGCGAACAACTAATTCTAATTTAACACATTAAATGTACCACTAACCAAATTCGTTCAGGGAAAACTTATTTATGTAAATATTAACTTTTTATTTTCTTACGTAGTTCGCGTACCACCAGTGGTACACGTACCATAGGTTGAGAAACGCTGGTCTAAGGCGATTACTAATAACAGGTGACCTTGGATAAAACACATGTAGGCGTTGTAAAGATATGCAAATGTACGGTGCACGCATTCGGTTACTTACGGGTTTGTTACAACCAATAGAAATTAGTTTTACGTCACCAGTAATACGGCGAATGTACGAAGAGATGCTGTCCAGCGTCGAGGAGCGATAATTATCTTTTGTGTAGGAGTAGATCCATTAGACCTGCAGAAGCATGTGTATCAATTTATCAAAATATGGTTTTATTTTATTATTTAGTGTTCTGTCTGACGACAGGTCCATATGAACAGGATCCTTCCATCCTTTTCTCGGACTGGGACCTGTTCATATACGTTCTTGGCAGATGATCCAGAAGTGGTTTGCCATTGCCTTCTTCTGTGTGTGAATGGAGTAATTGTTGGGATGCCACGGAGGAAAACTCCGTGTTGCCTAGACCACGGCCTTGCCCAACACAAGTTATAAATTCGAACCCGAGACCCCAGGATTACAAGGCCAGCGTTCTCACCGCTAGACCACCGTGGCGTTCAAAATATGGTATAACTCAAAAATTCTTTAATTGAACGTTCGTAAAAAGAATTCTAAACTATCCAGCGGTTGCCTCCCACCGTAAAAGGTTTGCTACGTTTAATTAAATAAACAAAATGGCTGACGTGTTTGATTCTGTCTAGACCAGAGGTTCCCAAAGTGTGGGGGGCACAAGTGGTTTTCTGGGGGGGGGGGGGTGTTTGTTGTCTGTATGAAAAACTTTTTTAATGAAATATGGATAAACATTTTTAACATCCTTTGCTTGGTTGAGGCAGTTTAGTTGTAGCCAAATTTTATATCAAATCTGTTTGCTTGCATTTGTTTTGGAAGGGGGGGGCCGTAAAATTTATGAAATATTTTAAGGGGGGCGCAAGGTATAAAAGTTTGGGGACCTCTGGTCTAGACGACACAGTGGCTCTATCTCGGCACAGTGCCGAAGTATGAGGCAACCTCTGATTGACCCGTCATAACATTGTTAGTGAAGGAAGGTTTTTTTTTTTTGGGGGGGGGGGGTCAGTGAGCAGATGGCTGGCTTTTCATCACACTCCAGACAGAAACCTTCAACAACAAATCTTTTGTGGAAGACATCATTGTTTTACCCACTGACTGAGCTTTCCCCGACGTTTTCAGTATTTGAAAGACAACTTTTCTCCCGAAACGTCTGTGTGTAGCAGTAAATAGTGTAGATTTAGAATAATCCAGTCGTCGATTCTGGTCTTGCGTTATTTTTTCATTCAAAATCAGTAAACAAACTAATATCTACGTACTGTTCTGCAGAAAATGTGAAATGAAATGTTCCTAGAACAGAATATCAATGGCGCTGCGTGTCGCCGCTGTCTGCAGTTTCAGTGTGATTGCTGTAACGCCGACCTCAGGCGCGCAGTTTTAATTTTTTTTATATATCATGCGTCTCATCACGTATTAGGTTTATGTAAAACTTATTTCAGGTTCATTTTGACGGAGCTGTGAAACTTTTAATTAAAACTCCTCCCATTCCCCGTACTTATTTGTCTCAGTCTGAAATTACACGATTCCAAGACTTTTACGAATTTGACCAATGTTGATAGGACGTTTTTACTCGAAAGCACTTTATTAATGTTACCGTATTTATCAGTCTCCTCCTGAATCACTCCATATATTATTAATTTTAATCGTGTTACGAGCGCATTTGGTATGTCCTTCGTTCTGAAACTTCTTGCTTGTCTCAGATCTTATTCGCTTTTTTCGAATGTTCTCCGTCCAGTAGGATCGCGTATCGAAGTCACTACAATTTATCCAGCTTACATGTAACTGTGTCCAGTGTCTTCGTAGAACCAGTTTTTAGTGTGAGTTTGGAGGATTTTTATGTTGCTACGTTGTAATATGTAAAACTGTTCATTTGGACCCTTTTCCTTCCTATAAATTATAAACTTATATAACTACACGTTTCGATAGTCGGATTCGTCTTCCATCTTCAGGTATAAAAGGGGCTAGAGTGATATTTTAGGTTCTCACGGCTGCGGGTATGAAGATGACTTTGTCTTCTGCGTTGTTTCACTATGTACTTTAGCAGAAGTTCACCGACGTTTCGGAAATGCTCGCTGTTTTTATCGTCATGGTAGACTTCACGGCGCAACAACCCAGAAGACTGGCATCTTCAGTGGGGAAGATGATAGAAAGCCAATGTTTCGAAACGCTGTAGTTTTATGATTTGTAATTTAGTCCAACGTGGTTCAACTGGCGGCCCGCGGGCCGGATGATCATAATTCACCGCTATAGGCCTATGACACGAACTGTTCACAGCTTAGTTAAATAAATAAATAAATAATACATTTTATAATAGTTTAGGTTTTCACGGCTGTGAGGTTGATGATGTTATGGGTGTTGGCGCCAGATAGACTCGTCTGTGGATGCCAACGTTTCGGAGAAACATGCTGTCTCCATCATCAGGGCTAAATTTATTCCTGCCGGCGAGTTTACACTACGCCAAAACCCAGAACATCATTATTATCGAAACTGCGGGCATGAATGAGGAAGCATCAGGAACTCGTTGTTGCATGTTGATTTGCCTTTCGTCTCCGGTCGCTGTCGGCGTCACATTTCTGAGTGAAAGAGTGTCTTTAGAGCTGCATAAACCTGACCTTTCAGTGCGCTACACGGTGACACGCTGAGTAAACGAGACAGGAGTTTTTAGCTGGAAATGTGAGCGTGACGCTTGGTAATTATCCGACACTGTCATTCCTAATTTATTTCATTTTGAATTCAATATCATCTTTCAATTTCTTAATGCCCTAGAAATTTACCTACTGTTCTCCTTGTCTCTCATATCCTTATTTGTTGAGGTTCAACGTTGTAGCACCATTCGTCATGCATCAAAACTGAGGCCCCTTTCAACTAACTCCACCCAGAAGTGTCCTTGAGATTCCGATAGTCTCACACCTGATAGTGAAATTCACTGCCTCCGGGTGTCCAGTCCATATCAATTTCTCTGCCCACGCACGTGCGTGGTTTATTCCTCGTCCATCTCATACGTAACGAATCCAGCTGTCTTGCGTTTTGTTACGAAATTTCCACAATTTAGGAAGTTTTGTTCCACTGTTCTTTGTAGCCGACTTTAGACGAACTGTTAAAAGAGTCTGATATTTCCACGTTCATATATAAGGAACATATCTGAAGAAACGTACTTACTTGCCGTCTTCAGACTACAGTGGTGACCTCTGCTCATTACGACTTGATTTATGCAACGGAAGCAGAGCTGGTATTTGCCCTTCAAATAACCTTGTGGCCGGCGGTATTCGCTCCATTGATTCACTTCACACTGCTCTTACTCTGCGTACGAGTGAGAAATGTTTTCTGGAGTGGTACTGAACGGAGCTTGTCATGTAGACGAACAGAGACTGACACGATCTCACTATATGTCAGTTTTGTGCAGTTTGTACGAAGAAAATTATTTTTATTATTATAAAATAAAAGACAGGAATTTGGAACAAACAGGTAAAATACGAATTTCATTTTTTTTCTTCGAATCTGAACGTATTTACTTTACAACATGTTTGAGAAATCAAGCTGTGGTTCCACAAGAAGTGAATTGTGTAATTTTCGTGTCGCAAATTAATGCAGCGAAATTGATGATGGGTACTCGATACGGTCCCGCAAGGCTAGACGTAAAATTTAGCCACTTTTGTGCAAAATTCACTCCCGATATTTTAAAATCTTAACACTCCTTCGATTCACCAGTCACGTGGCATCGGTCTTTAAACCTGCAGCCATTTTGTGTGTTGCTGAAGGTGACAAATGTTCGAGGAACGAGGTTCTGTTTGCAGACGTATTTTTTGTGTTGTTACGCGGTCGACCGAAACGGGAAAAGGAGGTCATTTACTCTTTATTTATTTGGTCCCAAGGGTCACTCGGCGAGCTCTTACTGTCTGATAAGCAAGTGCCCTTTGTCTGCGTTGAAATTATTATCGAGGGTTGTTCTCGGTAATGCGTCCGACTAGTTCAATGCACCCATATCTTTGTTGACCATTTTAATATTATACGCGTTGATCTCCCGAGAAGTCTTTCCCTCTCGTGCGCTTGTGTTATGACCCGTGGGTTAGTGTATGCAGTATTCATGTCATACTGCGAGAGTCCAGTTGCGTTCTGTCAGAAGCACAAATATCGAATCAACTCATTATGTAATATTTTCTATCCCCTAGTGCCCCCTCCCGCCGTATATTTTATTCAGCACCTCAATTAGTGTTTTCCCATGTATGGGAGACCAAGTATCTCAGCCAAAAGAATAAATAAAATAAAATAAATATTAAAAAAAGAGGTAGCATTCCGCCCTGATTGTCCATCCCATCGGGTCAATGCACTTTGAAGTAACACTGTTTTTTATACGCATTGTTTACGCACTCTTTTCAGGTCTCAGTTCAGTGCAGTCAATGCGGTTTTATCTCCACTCCCAGTGACCTCTTCCAGCGTTTTTCTTCTTGGTTTCGAGTTCCCTAGGGAGAAGGTTTTGAAAAGATCTGCATGCACGAATGCTCCAGAAATGCTTGAACTCTGGTTTGTTGGAGTGCGTTTTATGTGGAAGCCAGGTTTTATATATTTATTTCAAGAAACAAAACTGGGATAAATTCTGTGTGGATGTGGGATACCCTTACATTTTTTTTTCAAGTTACCGGAAGGCTTACGTCTGGGAATACACCCCCCCACCCCCCAACCGTGGCAAACCGGAGCTTATGTTGAGAATTCGGCCGGACGTTTCAGCCGGAAATAGAGCAACGTTTGATGTTACTGATCATTAAAGCAGATGGTACATATACTTACCATTGAACTTATAAGGGGTTAATCTTGATTGTGCCATTGTTCCTTCAAGGATTGTGGATCAGTCCATAGTTTGCTGATAATTATATCTGTAATGTAATGTTGCAGCGATATGGAGCTGTATTATCTGGTCGAAATAAGATAAACGCGAAGCGATATCATTTGTCAAAGATGGAGCTGGATTAGTACCGCACTATCTGAACAGAACTGATACTCTCGCTTGACTGGAACCTAGTGAGCCTTTCGCCCTATCCAGACTTTCCTGGAACTCTGTCGTCTGCGGTTCGATGACGTTACCGTCCGATGTCTTCTGTTGAGCGCAAGAGTGTGTTTAATACGTATCAGCTGAAGAAACATTGATAATGCGGCGTGGAATGACAGATCGACTTGCTGGCGAATCTGACCTTTGATACCGAACTTGGATGCTGGCAAGTAGGCCACAGTTTAATCCCGAGCGCTGCCAGAAATACAGACAGCTAATCGGTACCCTGGAACTTCTCTTCGAGCATGAGTGACGTATAGACCCTTTTTTTACTGTAATTAAAATTTGCATCGTGAGCCTATGATGGGTTGTGACGTTACCAGTCTTGTAGGTGGTTTTTGAACAATATATTGTTATCTTCTTCTCCCCTGAAGAATTAAGCGAAATGTCCCAAAATTGTGCTAACCTAACATACGAGAAGTCACATCCCATATGATATGCTTAATAAACATGTGCCCAGCTTAATTACGGTGTAATAATGGAATACTGTGACGCACAGTGCAGGAAAAGATGTCCATCTACACGCCATGTAGGTCGCTTGGGGGGGAGGCGGTATAGCTCGTACTCATTCTTGTCCTCGGCACTAGATGGGGGTGAGTGGTCAGCATCACGCCCCGGCCGTGCTTAACCCCCGGGAAAGGACCCCGGTACCCATTGGATAGGAGACTGGGTGGGCCCCAGAACAAGTCTGGATGCAGAGGCTAGAGGAAAAATCCTCTGCCCCCGTCGGGGATCGAACCTCGTTCCAGTCCATACTGAGTATACTGATTGGGGCAGTTCATGAGGTAACGTGCAGTACGACCGAATCTTGTGTCTCTGAATAGTTTTTTAAAGCCCTTCACCCTAACAGAATTACTTCTTTCCGTAATTACAAGCTGATGTAATTCGTGTTTTCAGTGATAATCGTGTAATCTGTGACGTAGTGCGAAGCGCTTTCGATGTGCGAAAGGTCACATTTGCACAGCAGAATTTCGTGTTATAACTTGTTGCTTGGCGATTCTCGTGAACACATTTTCGTGTTTAATCAACCGAATGGAACTCGATTGGCTGTGAATTTAAATTACTGTGACTGGCAATTCCTGGATGTGTCTTTTTTTAAGTTGTGTTTCACGAACATTTCATTACTTATTACGCGTTATTTAAATGAAGCGCATGAAACTATAAGGCGTGAACTGTGTGTGCCTGTTCTCACTGCGGTGAAAATATTGATGTCAACAAAACGCCAGTGTACCTCAAGTCCAAGAAAGTAGACCAACGTCGACAGTAAATATTTGTTTCGTGCCATTTACCATCTCTATAAGATTTATTTTAATATTATCCTATCTTCGCCGATTTCGCCAAAGGAGTCTCTTCACTTCACGTTTTAGGGCTCAGAATTTGTGATGATGTGCGCTTTATTGATCTGGTCAGTTAGACCAATGGCGGTCTCTTGCGAAATTCTCTAAAATGCTGTTAATTCTTTGCTGCGTGAATTAATGACGGTTTGTCGAGAAGAACCCTGTTGGAAGACGACGTACTAATTATATGTAGACCTATCATCTTTTGGAATCGTGAGAGTCCTTTAATTGAGCTGCAATGTTTCGTATGGGTGCGAAACATGGTCTCTCACTCTCAGGGAGGGACACAGATCGCAGGTGTTTGAGAATCGGGTGTTGAGGAGGATATTTGGGCCTAGGAGAGAAGACGATGGGGCGTGGAGAAAACTGCATAATGACGAGCTTAAAAATCTGTACTCCTCCCCCAATATTGTCAGGGTGATTAAGTCGAGAAGAATGAGATGGGCTGGGCATGTAGCGCGCATGGATGGGACAAGAGGTGTGCACCAGGTGTCTTTTGGGAAGCCTGAGGGGAAGAGACCTCTGGGGAGACCTAGACGTAGATGGGAGGATAATCTCAGGCGGGATCTATGGGAGATAGGAGTCGAAGGAGACTGGATTTCGTTGGACGGCTTTAGTTAGTTCGGTGATGAACCTTCGGGTTTCGTAAGCCATCTGGTTGGTTGGGTCCACTATTTGGGAAGCCTGAAGGGAAGAGACCGCTGGGGAGACCTAGACGTAGATGGGAGGATAATCTCAGGCGGGATCTATGGGAGATAGGAGTTGAAGGAGACTGAATTTTGTTGGCCCAGGACAGGGTCCGGTGGAGGGCTTAGGTTAATTCGGTGATGAACCTTCGGGTTCCCTAAGCCATCTGGTCGGTTGGGTCCACTATTTGGGAAGCCTGAGGGGAAGAGACCTCTGGGGAGACCTAGACGTAGATGGGAGGATAATCTTAGGCGGAATCTATGGGAGATAGGAGTTGAAGGAGACTGGATTTTGTTGGTCCAGGTGGAGGGCTTTGGTTAATTCGGTGATGAACCTTCCGGGTTAGGTAAGCCATCTGGTTGGTTGGGTCCACTATTTGGGAAGCCTGAGGGGAAGAGACCTCTGGGGAGACCTAGACGTAGATGGGAGGATAATCTCAGGCGGGATCTATGGGAGATAGGAGTCGAAGGAGACTGGATTTTGTTGGCCCAGGACAGGGCTTTGGTTAAGTCGGTGATGAACCTTCGGGTTTTCTGAATGTTCCAGGTTCTAGGTTCAGCCGCACTACCGGCTAAATCAACTGATGTTTTCACGATTTTCCTCATACTCTGCAGAAAATGCCTATATATTTTCTTCAAATATGTGTTCATCCCGGATTTCAAGTCCCTTCGTATTCTGTTTATGATCTTGTCTTAGATTCTGTGTATCGTCTGTAGTTGAAACGACATTTCTGAATGACGGAAGATGTCATTAATCAGTAAGAAGTGTTGAGAATTTGAAATGTATTTAGTCTTAAATGTAATTTCGTCCATTTATTCGATTAAGGTTTATTTGGTGGCACGTACTGTCGATGTATAGAATGATTTATGAATGCTGAAGTGGAATGGATTTGGAAGGAAGCGATTGAGGTAGTGGCGTGATTTAAGGAAATGTAGTGTTAGCTGTTTGAAGGGATTGAGGAAAACCTCTGTGAGGGGTCCAAGATTTGAAACTCCCGAATACGAAGCAGCATTGATATTCACTCGGCCGGATATCCGGTTTAATCCTTATTGATTGCAACATATATTGCATTTTGTATTTACTGTGGGATTTGAGATAAGTTGAGTTTTACTTCTCGACTTTTAGGACATTACATCGATGATACATACATTTTGTCCATGTTACGAGTTACAGTCTATTTATATAGACGACGTTTCGACAGTTGACTGTACCCCCGTTATCAGGTCGTTATACCGTAAGATTTTTTTCAAGTCACAGTAGATCGTGGAGTGATAAGTTTAGTTTGACGTTTTAATACAAGCTGAGACATGGAATGACGCTCGTTATGACGCATAATGACGGCAAATGAATCAAGTAGCGTCACATCACAAGACATTTAACAGCAAAATGTCCAGTACGGAATTTATTTTTCAGGTGATTGTCTGGATTCGCCTGGAACATTTAACTTGGTAATCCGTGAAGTGTATTGAACTTCGACGCATTAGACTGCCACTGTAGGAAATGAATTATGAATGAATGTAGGATCGTGTAGTGAACGCTTAACATTTGCTGGAGGTGCAGTTTGTATGCTTGTGAGGGATTCGAGATTATATTCATCACTAGATGGGGAAGCGATTTGAATTGCCTACAAGGACGGACGAGTTAAAATAAAGTTGTATTATTCCATGTTCATGGGTTCTTCGCTTTGTAATACATTATTTATGGGCGTGGCATGAAGAAGACACATTTATTTTATTTTTATGAGTGTGGTTCGCACGCCCGTCCAGATTTACAGTCCTCGAATTTGTCTAAGATAACATCAAGACATAATCTCATACTCTAATTTGGAATTTATCAGCCAGGTAGTATTAAAACTCACAAATACGCTTGGCGTTATTGATGGCAGTGTTCTGGGTTCTTTCACCGTTGCAATCGTTGTCTGTGTACCGGCGTTTCGGAGGGAAAAATAGCTTCCATCTTCAGGGATCGAGTGTGGATGTTAAAGAAATCGAATTTTTCTCATCTTCAGGAACAGGTTTAGGCCAGCAGCATTTGCAGTCAGAGTTAACGACGGGGGAGGGGATGGGTGAAGAAGCAGCTTCCGGACCAATAGCAAGAGGTCCTTCTCACTGCACCAGAGTTTAAGGATGGGGAAAGAGAGACAGAACGAGAAATTCCGTTTGTTTAAGGGCGCAGGAAGGAAAGTACGTTCAAGAGGATGAAATGTTCTTGGGGAGGCTGTACTCTGCTCTCTGTAGTCCTACATTGCATCTGAGTAATCGAGTTTGTCCGCACACAGTGGCGTGTCTTATGTCTAGCCGGTTAGTTCAGCGGTAATGCTTCTGATTTGTATTCCACAGGCACTGGATTCATTGTCAGGATCGTACATAGAACCTGGATTGTTTGTTTTTCTCACCCCTTCATGTCGGAGTTAACCCTTAAATTGCCACAGTCAGTTCGTTAAGAATCTTCGGCTACCCGCAAATCGGATTCCCGGTTATCGCTTTAGAATTACCACCTACAGCTGCTTGTAAGTTGGACTGTCAGTGGAGTACAGATATCCATTTTTGAGGAATAAGATTACGGTGTTTAATTGATTACTCTGGCTTATAATCGGTACAGCATTACAGCCGATATGAATCTGTCATGTAGCCCTAATTGGGTTTCAATTCACGTGTAGTAGGCTTCCCCCATAATCAACACATGTAGGCCTCGAACCTATAATTCTATAGCACAGGGTGTTCCAGACATTCATCATGTGCTCATAAAAGTCCGTCATAAAGACTCTTTTTCAAGCATTTCGAGTCAGTTAGCCTTCACTCTATATTTTTTCATGTTATATTTTAATAATATTATTTTATTTACTTATTGATTCCAAGTCCTTGCTGCATAATAGTTTTGTAGATGGGAACTAGCGTTACAATTGAACCTGGTGAATCCGAGACGTTGGTAAACCACGTACTTCGAGGTCTACACGGTGTCACAGGACGGAAGACAGTAAGAATTTCTCTGTTGTCTTTGGAATATAAGTTGTGACACTGACAGTGGACGGAATTTTGTTTACAGTCTGTCGAATGAAAGTACAGGGATACCTCGTTTTATTTCGCTTCGCAGATATTGCGCTTTTTCCCCCAAATTGAATGTTTGTGGCAATCCTGCGTCGAGCAAGTCTATCGGCGCCATTTTTCCAACATCACGTGCTCACTTCGTGTCTCTGTGTCACATTTTGTTAATTCTCGCAATGTTTCTTTAGACATAATTCTATTGTACACTTAACAGACTACAGTATAGAGTAAACATAACTTTTATATGCACTGGGAAACCAAAAAGAAATCGTGTGACTCGCTTTATTGCGGTGCTTTGGAACCCGCAATATCTCCGAGGTATGCCTGTATTTGTTTGTGGGCAGTTAACGCAGGAGGCGTGGAATTTGACCGGCGACCCCTGCAGATATCCTGCGAAACTGCTCGACTGAAACTAGGCGTATTAGCAGCCATAACTTTATTTCCAGCTCGCTTGTCATTCAGTTGAAATTTGGTACGTCAGTAACGTAAAACGCAACATTTTACACTTTTACGGACCTGAAAGTGTTTCATCTACACTTTTAAAATTGTAAATCGCTTTATCCTCTGTCAGTCTTATTTATGCGCTGATGGTAATTTGATTTTACGTTCTAACTTCGTTTGGGCCATCTGTTTTAATTACACTGTTTCAGTTTGATAATTGACTTGCTTTTAGAGGGTGGATAGTTCCCTCTTTTATGATCTTACAGTGTGTTTAAAATTTTGGTTATTGATTTTTCTAAAAACATGCCACCAGGAACCTTGGTTTTACTGATGACAGTGTGTGAGTCGGTATACCGACTCTGGTATAGTTTTGGGCAGTACAGATTTTGTATTCACCAGGACGTCCACATCATCTCTGGGCCCCCAAAAGTACGGTTTTGAAATCGTGCACAATGGCACAACCTCCACATAAAGTTTTATTCAAATACGTCAAATGATTCTCGAGTTGAATCGACTGGACAGACGGACGGACTGACACGATTACCCCATAAAGCGTTGTCCCTATGTACATATTGCAAAGGATGCAAGAAGGAAGAAATATAACAGATTACGAGGCTCGTACGTATAAATGCTTGAAGAATTGTTTTTAAAATATAAATTTTAGATTAATATTACCTCATAACCCTCACATATCTTCTGTCTTCTACGAAATGCCTTTCTTTATACGTATTTGTCGGTGTCTAGTTGATGACGAATAAACACTTTTAACTTTTATTCAGAAAGTAGCGTCAAGGTTTATCCAGCTAAGTAAGTTTGAAGCGAAGATGGCTGTCTTCAGGGGTGGTGCACTGTGTAGTCTATGTACAGTCTTGTGCAAATTAATGTGAACAAAGTGGTGTTTTGAGCTTGATGGTGCTGTTTATTAACTTGGAAACCTTTTTTTTTTTGCATATGTCTAGTGGGTTTCGTGAACTTACTAATGTTTTGTTTTAAAAACTTTATTATTTGTGTGAGCGGCTTCTTAGAGAAAATTGATCTGGCACCTAGAAAAATTAGTAAGGTATGTAATTTGCATGAACACACTTCATTTACTCAGAGGGAAATTGCAGAACATTAAGAGGTCAGTTCGCGAACTACTAACGGGATTATCAAGATAAAAACAAGACCCTTTCTGTTTAAACTTAAAGTAAGTCATAATGTGGGCAAAAAGGAAAATAAGCTTTAAATATTACTGTTTTCTTCTGCGGAGGCCAGCGCGTAGTAGATAAGAGTGAGACGAATTTTTTACTTTACAGCTGGATTTCAATCTGTGATAAGATTTATATTAATCCGAATTTTAAAGGTCACTAATTTATTTATGTCTTATCTTAGTCGAAGAAAATCGTGTAAAATGTGAAGTGTGAATTCATTTGTCTTCCCACATACCAGGCAGCAAGCCAGATATTTTTTTAAAACTTGCTAATTATTCCAGTGCAGTAAGGGTAGTTTTTGTGTCAGGGGACTGTGTAACCCCTTCAAGACGCGTGTGATCTATGGGGTAGTAGCCAAATAGAACGCGAGATGTTCGTGGCAGCTGCTACTCCAGGTCTGATGTGATACGCCCGTCTCTGTTTCGCAGCTAAACAGTCAGTTGTTTGATTCGATTATGCTGATTGCCCTATAGAATGTAAGTTATTTGCATTTCTATTCTAGTCTTTACTGAGTTTGCTCTGGAATAAATTTTCAGCGAAGTACGAGAGATCTAAAAGGAATTACTAATGAACTAGATAAATTGCTTACTGTTGCGTTCTATTCGGATTAATTGTTAAGTGTAAAAATAAATACGCAAGAAATAACATCGCTATGAATTTGAAAGTCTTGTTTGGTGTAGAACTGAAGTCAGAATGAACTGAGTACACGCGCATAACTCATTTACATACCGTAGGGTTTGGGCGTGGGGGTGGCCGGGCTCATTATCGTACATTTCAAAGATTTTTCTTTCTTTCTTTCTTTCTTCCTACTGCCGAAGACATTACATGGAATAAAACTGGAAACGTGATCCTATTTCTAGGATTTGAGGTTCTCACCCCGGTGAGTCCGAAGATGGCTGTCTTCTGGGTTGCAGCGCCGCGTAGTCTGGCTGAAGTTTGACAACGTTTCGGATGTCCTTGTTGCCGCCATCATCAGGGCAATGGTAAACGTTGATGAGGGTCACTCATCGCCCTGATGGTGGAGGCAGCAAGGACCTCTGAAACGTTGTCAAACTTCAGCCAGACAACCCAGAAGACAGGAATGCCCCATCCCATCTAGCCTACCGGGAGTTCTGCCCTGGATTTAAGTTGACGGGCGTGAATTGAACGCCTACCTCCACCTGGTGACGAGGTTAAGAGTGCGTGGTGCTTAATAAAACTCGAGGGCAGTTTTGTCTTGAGCGTTAAAGTTGGCTGTGTTCATAATCGCCGTCGTGAGAAACTGAAATATGATTTATTCCACGATTGTTTGACTTGAGAGTTGTGGCTTTCTTCCACTGATTGCCGTTGTGTATGTATGATTAGACGCTCAGTGTCGTCGTCTTGTGTGTCTCTGCAGCTGTACGACCGAATCTCGAGCAAAGTGGTGAGCCCGACGCGCGCTCCACCTAGCGACGCCGTACAAAAGTGCCGAGAAGTTGCAGAGGCGCTCCGAGAGTTTGATCAGAACTCTCCCGACGTGGAGTCCGATCTAGGGGAGGTTGAGGAGCTCCGGGATATCCTGGCGCGACCACATCTCAGGGTGAGTACCTTGTGTTTGTTTTCATGTCGGCATATCGGAACAACAAATTTTCTTTCAGGAATTTAAAACACGCGATGGTCTCGTGCGTTAATCGAGGCGCAGTTTTTTTTTAAGGTTGGTTTTTGTATTTCCATGATCTGTTCGACGTCTCCCCATCTAAACGCCTGGGATTGTAATTGAAGCCTCTCACTTTGAGATGAATGTGTTTGTGTTAAATTATATGCAATGTCGTAAAACACTTTCCATTTTAATAGCCACCTTTGCCGCAAATCATCAATTTTGTGTTCTTATTTGAATCTTAGTACACATGAGCGCTGCCAGTAATAGATGTTTAATTATGTTACATTTTACAATTATTTTAATATATTATCTTTAGACTATGTTAATATTTGAAACTGTTATCTGGTGAGAATTTTCACTGTATGACTAAAAATAATTCTTTACGCTAGTGACCGACAGATTGAGAAACGTCGAGTTTAATTACACATTTTAAGTTTTTTTTTTTTGAAATTTTGTGCTTTAATTATTTAAAAATTCGTAATTTATGTGATACTGTTGGTAGAATGCCTATCTAAATAGTAAGCAGGTGAGGAAATTATATTTCCTGTTATCCTCTTTTAGAAGATTGTGCCATTATCGTAAGTTTTCCAGATTATAGGTTACAAGTTACTGACTTTCTTACACGGCGTATGGACAAAGTAAGTGTAACTGTAGTGAATCAGTTCTTACAATTTATCTTTCATCTTGTAAATTTGGCTTTTTCCCCTTCCATGGCTCGTTCTGATGCAGAACGACTCAATGATGAAGAGATAATATCAATTTAATGTAAACAAGAATCCCTTTTAACGGTTGAAAATATTCGCTGTTACAGTTCCATTCGACTTTTGCGCTGTTTAGACGTACGAAGAATGCTGAAATTTTAGCTTGGTACAACATAACCATTTAGTCCGTTATTTCACGATTCTAGTGTATTCGTCGTATTAGGAATGTTAGACTGTACAAAGTTCCAATTTATGGGCAGCTCATTGCTCGCCAAGCGTCTGGAAATAATGACGTTCTCTTGTCTTGACCGGTGGTTATGTGCCCTTTATGTTCTGTGGAAAGCGATCCTGGGCCATTCTAAGGCGGTGATTCCTCGATGGCGAGAAATATTCGTTGTTGTTTTTGCCTTCCGAACTAATTTCTCACATCATACTGAATTTATTTTATATTCAAATAAATTATTTTCTGTTAGATGTAATAAATGAGGAGTACCACAAAATCTTCATTAAAATAACAGACCTGGAGTATCGACGTAACACATGACAGTCGAGACGCGCTGACTAGTCAGTTGTATGTAACAGGTGTCTTTGATATTAGACTCTACAGCCGGGGTTCGATTTCCTTCAGGTGTAGGGACAGTGAGGTGACGTATTTGGAAGAAAACACCACAATGCAAAATATAAACACAAAATAACTTCTGAAACAAGACTTTATTCTTCAGTGCATTAAGAGCGTTTATATACAGTCTGTCCCAAAAATATATGCACAGAAAGTTAATATTCTGTATTTTAACAAGTTAAATCTTTTTGGAACACACTATGGTATTAACATACACATGCGCTGCATAGTCTTCGATAGGCCTAATTAATTAAATGTTGTTGAGTTATCATACCTGTTATACAACAGTAAAATATATCCGCATGACGCCGAAGTTGAACGGAATTGTACTAAAAAGATCCCTTACGCCGAACGCTCGCCAGGTAAAGTCAAGTCAAGACAACGTGAGTCATGGGGCGCACACGTGGCCTGCTGTCCACGTGGTTACGTTGCCTAAGGGAAAGGCGCTTCATCCATTCCGATCGGTCGGTCTTAAAACATCGTGTTGACACGCGCGGTCTGAGGCATCGTGCTTCGGACCGGTGGTTCGAGTCTCGGGGAAAGAAATTTCTCATGAGATTTTCGACCGGTGTATGGGACCGGTGCCAACCCAGCATCGTGAGGAAATTGGGGAGCTACAATCCGGCCAGGAAAGCTAGCAATGGCTGGGGGTTCGTCGTGGTGACCACACGTCACCCTATATCTGGTTGGATGATCGTTCACCTCTGCTTAGGCATGTGAACGTGAGACCAGCAGCCAGCTAGTCGGCTTTGGCTCTCTGGAGCTGTTACGCCACGGATAATTATTATAATTATTATTATTATTATTATTATTATTATTACAGCTCCCTTAAATAATCCTCAAAACAGCAAGAGGATATTAGTCTGTCATCTCTCGCACCACCTCTGGTTAAGTAAACGATTGCAGCACCCCTAGCGTTGGTGTGTTGCATTACGTGTATTGATTCAATCTCCAGGCCGAGTGACTGCCATTGAGCCACTGTTACCAGTCACTAAATAGTTCCTGTTCTCCCGCAGGAAATGGATTTTCTTGAAGCCCCTTGAACAGATCTAAAAACTTTCACTGCAACCCGCTTAGCGTCGCCCGTCGACAGAAAACCGTCCATAGGATGTTCGACCTTCTGTGTTGATATTTGTGAGGATTTCTTGATGTGAAGTCTTGTTTTGAAGTTTGTGTCGCTGAAAATGTATTGTATCTCCTCGTATACTAGTCGCAAGATATCTCCGAGCTTCGTTGACTGTTACAAATGTGTACGTTCACGGTCGGCCAGCGAACCCTGATAAGGGGGCATAAGACATCTTCACCCCCTCACCCTTTTATCTTCCCTTTCCTTCTTATTATGGCATGGCTGAGGCTTGCTACTGTTTTCCACCCAGTATATAGCGTTTACGCTGATAAAGATGAACATAACTTTAACTTCTTAGCTTCCGGCAGGAAGTGCATGGCTCATTGCGAAGCGCAGGCCCTAATTGTGACTAAAATTATTCACACATCCATATACTTGTTAATGAAGTCACGTCTACTGGGCCACTCGTGGAAAAGATTCCTACTAAAATCCCGTGTGTTCAGTGAGAAAAGCGACTAGGTTATAACACACGCCACTGAAGTGGCTAAGACGCATTGTGAAAGAGACCGGCATCTCGAAATGGTCAGGAGTCAAAGCGACGACGAAGCTGCTTAAATTTCGGCCGTACAATCCGACTTTAGTTCATACTTTGCAACAGCGTACAGGCATACCTCGGAGATATTGCGGGGTTCCAGACCACCGCAATAAAGAGAGTCATACGAATTCTTTGGTTTCCCAGTGCATATAAAAGTTATGTTTACTCTATACTGTAGTCTATTAAGTGTACAATAGAATTATGTCTAAAGAAAAACATTGCGAGAATTAACAAAATGTGACACAGAGACACGAAGTGAGCACGTGATGTTGGAAAAATGGCGCCGATAGACTTTCTCGGCGCAGGGTTGCCACAAACCTTCAATTTGTAAAAAAAACGCAATATCTGCGAATCGCAATAAAACGAGGTATTCCTGTATTGGTTTTTGTAGCCAGTTCATGGTGATGAAGTTAATCCTCGTTTGTCTTTATTTTCTGTTGAAGTGTGATTTTATTTTCACGGACGTGCCCCCCCCCCTCCAAAATAACAGGTGCTGGAACATCATTTTCAGGCCCTGTTGTGACGTAATCAGTGATTGCATCTTGAGTTCTTAACACTGCGAACGGATGGATTTGACACTATCTCAGTCTTGTCTACCCTCGACTCTCCGTTAACACCGCCCTGTTTATAACTGGATATAACTTTTCTTCCGCGTCATGTATCCGCCGTGTTTAGGTGTGATTCTGCACTCCACACTTCCCTGACGAAATCGCTGTCGGCACAGTTCCAGGGCAGCGTTCGCCTGAGCCCACATTGAGAGCACTTGTAAAGCCGATGGATGTTTACAGTCGTTTCCGTGACCCTCCGGAACGTTCGATGACTTTCCAAGAGTTTATATGTATAGTAAGATCCCAAAAAAGATACCTGTTTCTCATTCTTTCTAGAACTGAACCAAAATGTGGTGTACTGTGGACACTGGCTGCCTCATCCCGCAAGTCCACTTCAATTCCTCTAAGTTCATTTTATCGTATCGCGAATTTCTCTTAGCGCTTAGCGGTGTGTCATGCAGTTCCTATTGAGAAGCGGGAACTGACAGTTGTTTTTAGCTTGATGAGTCAACGCCTGTATCACAAGCTGTTTGACTGTGTTAACCAAAGTTACTTGGGCGTGTAACGAGAAATGGTACAATGTAAGCGCCTGTGAGCGACGACCCGCCTTACAACAGCGTCAGAGATGTTGCCGCATGTTTACGGGGCTGTGGTCTAATGTACTTCGTCCTAACCGAGGCGCAGTGTGATACTGACAATAAGGAATATGTAATTTATGTTTATGTGCCGTAATTATGTTGAGAAAGCGGTTTCGGCCGACTTTAACCATCAGTTGTACCCAAGACTGCTGTTCTGAATTTGGGTTCCACTTATTAAGAATAAATACGCGGATTTGGTTTGATTCAATTAAAATAATTTCCTTTAAATCACTGATACGCTTCATCGTTTATGACTTGCATGTGTACGCGTTCAGATTTATTCCATCCTCAGTTGATTTGTGCACTAAAATGAACCAGTTGTATTCCGCGGGCTTCGTGAACATGATATTGAAAATACGGTCGATAAACATTCGATCAAACTTTAGTTAAACTCTAAAATCATTAACATGTTAAAGTAATGTTAAAAGTATTGCATAAATTTAAGCGTGATGGACAATAACCAATGACGCTCAGAATTTTTATATAACATCGTGTATCACGAACTCAATGTTCCGACGTTAGATCTCTTTACCAATCATACCTTGTTGTTTGTACTGATTCAGTATTAATGTGTCCTAAGTAACTTTCTCAGATAAACCCTACATCGTTCCACTTTCCCCATTGTACCATACAGCTCTGGTACGAAGGTCGAGTGGCCTCGATGACGTAACTTCCGTTTATGACGACAATTTATGCCGGCTAAGCCAACGATTACGTTTCCCATCCTGTTACTAAGGTACGTACAAATTTGTTTCGTCCAACGTGACTTCCAATATGGCTACTACACGGTGGTCTCAATGGCTGGCACTTCCTGTGACGACGTCATTTCCGCAGATTTAATGTGGCTACTGAGCCCTTATGGTTCGGACATAATTGTCTCAGAAACGTTTAGTGTGCCCCCCCCCCGGATACGTCGTTCTTTTCCTCAGGTACTTCCATTGGTTGGGTGGCGGTGATATATTCTTTATGACGTCTCCCGACTAAACCTGACTTTCAATATGGCTGATATGCCTGACGTCACTAATTTGGCTGGTGTAACGCGTTTAGATATCTCTTGTGGCACATGTTTTCCTCAGGTACTTCCATTGGCGGGGTGGCGGTGATGTATGCTTAAGGACGTCCCGTAACTAATCCTGACATTCAATATGGCTGCTACGCGTTGTGTCCGGCACTTCCGACCAAACGTAACTTTCTCTGTGTCTGGCGTCGAATCTCGAACTCTTGGGTCTTCTACTTTTTTCATATGACGCAGAAATCATTTTCCTCGTGTACTTGAGGTATTATTTTCCTCAGGCACTTCTCGCTTTACCTCTGATATTTCCAGTGGGGTTGTGACTCTGATGTGATCTTGATAATCTTTGTGATTTATTATGATCGGACCTAGCTTTCAGTATTGCTGCTACACATGATTCATATGAATCAGCAGTTATTTTCTTCAGGTGCTCCCAGTGGCGATGTCGCGGTATTAGGATTTGGGTCCTGATATTTTGTGGCTAGAGTTTTTATGTTAAAAAATGCTGTACTTTTCTTCGTTCAGGAACGGAGCTGTTGGTATATGAAATTCTGCACGTGTAAGGAGCTCTGTACGTGTTGAGCCAGGTTGGTGATACGATATCATGATATGATATGGGGTGGGGCAAGACTAAGAGCAAGGAATTTGGAACAGAGAACAGCAATGTTAAATCTCTTGAGAAAAGGAGGAAAATCAGAGCAGTTGAAGTGAATGTTAAATGGATAAAAGAAGTAGTTAGGTACATTCTCTACGTGGATAAGATGATGGAGAAACTGGGAATGATCCAGAATGAGACAGATGAAAATCGGAAAGGCTTCAGAATTGCTTTATTTTGTCAGGAACTTTTTATACAATAAATATATTGGCAGAAAATGTAAAATTACAGTACTCAACGCATAACTTAAAAATATACTGTTGTATGGAGCAGAAACATGGGCGTATATTAAAAAGGATAAAAGTGAACTGCAAACTTTTAGGAGATGAGTTTAAATTCCTGCGGGCAATGGTGGGGAAACGAGGAGATATGTAATTGTAAAAACACACAAGGTAAGAGCTCAAGGAGGAGGAAATACAGAGCCAATTCAAGGAAAGTAGATCGAGGTGGTCTGTACTCTTTAAAAGAACGGATGAGCACAAAATATCACTTTGGAAGTGCATGTGGAAAAACATTTCTACGCCATAACCAAAATCTGAGTCGTGGTACTCGAAGACAATTTAAGATCTTATAGTCGACAAATCTGAATTCTTGTATTTTATCTGCTACTTCGAATTCTCCTATAAGTAAAATTTGTCTGTATATAATCTGTTTATTATGTTTTATATTTGTCCACGGACTTCGAAAGACGAAGGAAAATTATGACACAAACTTGCGTTTACCTTCAATTAAATTAATGTTGTTTTGGTTAGGTTTTTGTTTTTTCATTCGGTTAATTTGGTTATCCAGTTCGGGTGTTTTCATGCCACATGGAAATTCGTCATACTGGGTTTATTTATCGTTGAATTTGTACAATGGACCGGAGGAAGCTAGTAGAGTATGAATTAGAGTTGATAAAATTAAGTGAGCTTAATGGAACATAGGTGAAATGTCTCCTAAGTAAACTGCAGTAGGCACGTTCACGTAGATGAAATTGTCGTCGGTGAACTGTCGCTAAACCACACAACCAATACATAATTTAAAGTTGTATAACATGGACATTTAGACATCGATATCGAATTCTGAAATTTATCGTTCCGTATTAGTGTGTACATGTCAGTAGGCCTAGCCGTTTTTGGTGCTGTAGAAACCAAGTGGCATAGCCCACATAGGTCCATCACTCTCATGCATTTAACTGTTGTATTACGTAATGTATTTAAATTGTAAGACAAAAGTTCTGTTCGCGAGTTCAAGCTTGTGAAAACTGCAATTTTATTTATGTTATTTAATATGTGCTCAATTTTCGTTTGAAACCTGAAGAGGAAAACCACTTAGAAGACCTAAACATAGATGAGATAATAGTATAAAAGAATCTTAAGAAAATGTGATTGGAACGTGTGGATTGGATTCATCTGGCTCATGATATGAAGCGGTGGTAGGCTGTTCTGAACACGGTGCTGAATCTTTGGGTTCATAATAAGGCGTGAATTTCGTGACTCTCTTAACCACTATTAATTAGGGCTGTGCTCCATGGAGTGAGTTAGGCCCAGTTTGATATGATGTTGGCGATATGAGACGCGATCCATGGACATTTCGATGTGCACGGTCGTTGTGGAACAACTTTGTCATTGTTTTTATCACTTTGCATCGTCCTCGTGTGGTTCTCCCAAGGACCCTGAGTACCTATTTAAACGATTACCGCACTATGAAGTTAACAACACCACGAACGTCTTACGCACTTACACCAATTGCTGAAGGCGTATTTCAAAAGCATTTCTTAAGATAAGCCATGATCGCTTCCTTCCACGTGCATACCGATTCATTATGAATTAATGATTCTAGCAGTGGCCGCGCGGTCGCTGGGACCGTGGGTTCGAATCCCACTCAAGCCATGGATGTTTGTCCGCGTTGTCCTGAGTACAGGTAGAGGCCTTGGGACGGGCCGATCCCTCGTCCAAGGAGTCCTACCGATTGTCTATAGATGAAGCCAACGAAAAGTTGGGACCCGCAGTGCTCAGGCACTTGAAGAACGGGTCGTTCCCGGTATCCATCTGTTTTACTAATTGTGATGACCGAATTAAGAGTCGTATTTAATTACTGTTCGCGATGTGTGAGGTTCTCACGGAGGTGGTGAATATGTTTTTTTTTTTTTTTTTTTATAATTTTTGCGCCGTCTCCATCACAACTCCCTGGTTATACACCCGACTGACTACACGCCTCAACATCCCAGAAGACAGCCTTCATGTGTTTGACCACTTTACCGTAGTCATTTAATGAGGGGTGGAGAAACTTTTGTGTGATCTCTTAGCTTTGTTTAATTTCATGGTTTGTGTTATGCCAACTTTCGAATGACTCGCAATAAGTTCACGAGAAATAAATTATCAGTCGTTTCTGGTTTTTTACAGGTCTTCAAATTCTAATATTTATCTCATTTTATACGAGAATTTTTTTTTACTTCTGATTTTCAGTGTGAAAAACTCGCGTTTTAAATCTGCTTATTGCTTCATTGATTCGTTTCAGTTTCAGATGTCTTATGTCTTCACCGAATGACAAAACTACTTTTATTAATTTCGTTCTGATACGAGTAAGTGTAAAAAAAAAAAGTATTGCACATATTACACTGTTGCAGGAACGTGCGTATGTACTTTGAACTTTTACTTAATTTACCGGCTCCATCAGAATTTAATATAAATTTTATAATAACTTTTCCGTATGACTTAACAAAAGAAATTGTATAAAATGGAGTAAAAATACTTTATGCAGACGTATGGAGCCGAAGAAATTTTGTAAAGAAATTATTTTCTGTAATTCTGCTTACTAATGCCCATACGCTGACTGCGTCACACCGCTTCACATTTTTTATTCGGCTCAGGAGTCGTAGGCCACTCAGAACACCTTCCAGGCCCGGTTCTGGAATATAAATGTCATATATCTGTCTGGGGCAGGAAGTTTTCAATCCATATAAGTTACATCTGTGTGAGTTCTGAGATTCTCACGGAGGCCAATATGAAGATGACTGTCTTGTGGGATCTTGCGCTACGTGGTCTGATAGATGTTTACCGACGTTTCAGAGGCGCTGCTACCTCCATAATCAGGGCGATTGGGGATCGTCTTAACTTTGTTGGCAGTTTACAGTGGAATTTATAGCGACTGTAACCATCATAAGTTAGTGGTAAATTAACATTGAATTTACAAACTCGACGTATTTATACAAAACACGGTAGTGAACGTTCGTGTTGCTTAAAAGGCGAGGCGTTTGTTGGCAAGATGAGAGACTATTAGCTTTACCAGAAGGATTCTGCTCCATTGGTTAGAAATCTAGTTTTTTAGATGTACCGTGGCCTGTTATGAGTTCTTTGCAAGAAGTGCATAGCGAGAACGCATTGTGGTCTGGTCGTATTTGTCCGTCCGTCTGTCCAGTTGAGTCAACTCGAGAACCATTTGACGGATTTGGATGTTATTTGATGTGAAGGTTGTGTAGTTCCACACGACCTGAAAATCGTACTTTCTAATGTCTCACGATTGGTGATAACAAAATTACAAGATGAGAGAAAAAAAGTCGTGAGGTGGAGATTGAAGTGCTACGATCTGGTAGCCAAAATGTGAACTATCGAACAAGGCGGATATAATACCTGTAAATGCTTAAGTTAGGAGTTTCGCAGTTTATAAAATATTGTATTTAAAATGTGTAAACATTAATGTATCTCTACCATTCCCGTGCAGCCTGTATTGATATATTAAGACGTGCATATGTTTATCATACATTACATCTGTAGAAAATGTCCGAACCGTTTACAGTTAGTTTTAATGATTAAATAAATCACAGCCATTGTAGAAGCCATGAATCTGTCGTAATGTTACTCGTTGTTAGCCTGATAATAGCCATGGCGTGCTGGTTCACCCTTGCGCCTCTTCTTCTAGGTGGCTCTGCCCCCTATCACTTGTAATTTATAGGGGCCCGTCTGCATTGCTGCGACACTGTGTTTCAACAAATCACCAATTTAGCTGTGCGATCCCATTAATGGAGGCGGTCGTGTGTTATTAAGGGCGAGTAGATCAGGTCGGATTCATATTCACTAATCCCGGCTTCAGCGGTGTTACAATACATCACTTCGGTTAAAATCCGATGGCCCCGCGTTTCCTTCCAGCGGGCAGGTCGCTCTCAGCCGGAGTTTGTAACACAGAATTATTGTATTCTAATGTATTGATTTGTTAAGTACAGTTACTCAGTACAAAGTAAAATTCACGGTTCAGGGCATTTCAGTTACAGTTCTGTACACATGGTTTAATGGTCAGAAAATCCGAATTTTGCCTGAGTTAGGTTTGATCTTCAGAGTAAACAGTATATATTTCATTAAGCAGCGGTATCTGATTGATCGTTGTAATGGCGAAGTGTCGTGTTTTCTTTGCGGTGCGGACTGAGGTCTTAAATATTATTTAGATTCACTTCAGCTTCAAAGGGTTTTAATCAGCGGCTGTCGTATGAAGGTACGTGAATCAACCACTATCACATAGTTTGTTTTATTAATTACTAGCCTAAAACATTACCTCACAGTTACGTTTAGAGCGCAGGACAAATTGTACAACTGATTATAAAACATGAGTATTCGAACTTCGAATCCATAAAGTTAACTGTCCACATAATAGAAACTGTTTTAATAGATTTATCCTGTTTCACAGACGGGCGACATTAATTCTGCTTATAGAGTAAAAAAATGAAATAAATTAAATAAAAAGAGGAATCTCCTGCAGATTAAATGGCATTGCGCCAGCTCATCTGAGCGATGATAATGCAAGGTACCAGTTCTGCTGATTTATACATCTCCGACGAGCTGTTTCAACACGCGAATCCGGACTGCGCTGGTTACTCGGAATAACCTTTTCGCTGTCATGACAGGCAAGACTTTCAGAATCGTAATTGCAGGCCTCAATTTTGTTAAAGAAAATGCACAAATCACTCACAGGATCTGGAATACGACAAGTGTTACACAAGGTTTGCTGTTTGCATTACATTCTGTTTTAGTTTCAAGAATATTATGGCATAAATCACTTTCTTCTATTCCATTCCATTAAAACACTCACTCAGTTGCTGAAGATTAAGTATAGCTTTTGAAATTTTTACTTCTGAACCGATTTATTATGAGCGAAGTGTTTTATTTCAGACTTTCCACGTTTCAGAGGATTTTACCGCCTGACGTTTTGGTGTATACAATTAATAAATCATTGATAAAAACACGTGTTTCCCAGTATTCCGAATTACCTTCTCTCGTCTCTTTTGATCCATATATTAATCAGCTGCTCAGTGAACGGCCTGATTAAATCAGCTTACTAGAAGTTAGGTTGGGAACATAACCTGTTACAGTTACAAATTCTTATTTTACAACAAGTATTATGCGCAGACGAAGATTCGAATATTTTTAATTCGGTTGTCGAAAGGCGTTGAAATGTAGGCTAATGCTTTCTAGGTATCCCTCGCATTACGCGATTAATTGGTTCCGAGAAATCGTCTTGACTTTTACATACGTGGGTTGAATAGGGTTACGTTTCAAAATAAAAAAATGTCTAAAATTTAGGAAGAAATGCATTTAATTTTTTTTTTTCATGGGGGTCGATTTTTAGTTACACTACGATGTTGCGCGCAAATTTAAGAGGACAAAATGCCGTCTGTGTTTGAAGATTGCTGTCTTCTGGGTTGTTGAATATCGCCCTGATGACGGAGGCAGTAGGACCTCTGAAACGTTGGTTAACATCGACCAGACTACACAGCGCAACAACCCAGAAGACAAAAATCTTCATACTCTGATGACGGAGGCAGTATGACCTCTGAAACGTTGGTTAACATCGACCAGACTACACAGCGCAACAACCCAGAAGACGGAAATCTTCATACTCTGATGACGGAGGCAGTATGACCTCTGAAACGTTGGTAAACATCGACCAGACTACACAGCGCAACAACCCAGAAGACGGAAATCTTCATACTCATCGCCCTGATGACCGAGGCAGTATGACCTCTGAAACGTTGGTTAACATCGACCAGAGTACACAACCCAGAAGACAGAAATCTTCATACTCATCGCCCTGATGACCGAGGCAGTATGACCTCTGAAACGTTGGTTAACATCGACCAGACTACACAGCGCAACAACCCAGAAGACAGAAATCTTCATACTCTGATGACGGAGGCAGTATGACCTCTGAAACGTTGGTTAACATCGACCAGACTACACAGCGCAACAACCCAGAAGACAGAAATCTTCATACTCTGATGACGGAGGCAGTATGACCTCTGAAACGTTGGTTAACATCGACCAGACTACACAGCGCAACAACCCAGAAGACAGAAATCTTCATCGCCCTGATGATGGAGGCAGTATGACCTCTGAAACGTTGGTAAACATCGACCAGACTACACAGCGCAATAACCCAGAAGACAGAAATCTTCATCGCCCTGATGACGGAGGCAGTATGACCTCTGAAACGTTGGTTAACATCGACCAGACTACACAGCGCAACAACCCAGAAGACAGAAATCTTCATACTCTGATGACGGAGGCAGTATGACCTCTGAAACGTTGGTTAACATCGACCAGACTACACAGCGCAACAACCCAGAAGACAGAAATCTTCATACTCTGATGACGGAGGCAGTATGACCTCTGAAACGTTGGTTAACATCGACCAGACTACACAGCGCAACAACCCAGAAGACAGAAATCTTCATCGCCCTGATGATGGAGGCAGTATGACCTCTGAAACGTTGGTAAACATCGACCAGACTACACAGCGCAACAACCCAGAAGACAGAAATCTTCATCGCCCTGATGATGGAGGCAGTATGACCTCTGAAACGTTGGTTAACATCGACCAAACTACACAGCGCAACAACCCAGAAGACAGAAATCTTCATACTCATCGCCCTGATGACGGAGGCAGTATGACCTCTGAAACGTTGGTAAACATCGACCAGACTACACAGCGCAACAACCCAGAAGACAGAAATCTTCATCGCCCTGATGACGGAGGCAGTATGACCTCTGAAACGTTGGTTAACATCGACCAGACTACACAGCGCAACAACCCAGAAGACAGAAATCTTCATACTCTGATGACGGAGGCAGTATGACCTCTGAAACGTTGGTTAACATCGACCAGACTACACAGCGCAACAACCCAGAAGACAGAAATCTTCATACTCATTGCCCTGATGACGGAGGCAGTATGACCTCTGAAACGTCGGTTAACATCGATCAGACTACACAGCGCAACAACCCAGAAGACAGAAATCTTCATACTCTGATGACGGAGGCAGTACGACCTCTGAAACGTTGGTAAACATCGACCAGACTACACAGCGCAACAACCCAGAAGACGGAAATCTTTATCACTCTGATGACGGAGGCAGTATGACCTCTGAAACGTTGGTAAACATCGACCAGACTACACAGCGCAACAACCCAGAAGACAGAAATCTTCATCGCCCTGATGATGGAGGCAGTATGACCTCTGAAACGTTGGTTAACATCGACCAAACTACACA
This sequence comes from Zootermopsis nevadensis, assembly GCF_977971745.1. Taxonomy (NCBI): domain Eukaryota; kingdom Metazoa; phylum Arthropoda; class Insecta; order Blattodea; family Termopsidae; genus Zootermopsis; species Zootermopsis nevadensis. The sequence continues at coordinate 1,240,313 of NW_028259156.1, read as the reverse complement.
GCGCAACAACCCAGAAGACAGAAATCTTCATACTCATCGCCCTGATGACGGAGGCAGTATGACCTCTGAAACGTTGGTAAACATCGACCAGACTACACAGCGCAACAACCCAGAAGACAGAAATCTTCATCGCCCTGATGACGGAGGCAGTATGACCTCTGAAACGTTGGTTAACATCGACCAGACTACACAGCGCAACAACCCAGAAGACAGAAATCTTCATACTCTGATGACGGAGGCAGTATGACCTCTGAAACGTTGGTTAACATCGACCAGACTACACAGCGCAACAACCCAGAAGACAGAAATCTTCATACTCATTGCCCTGATGACGGAGGCAGTATGACCTCTGAAACGTCGGTTAACATCGATCAGACTACACAGCGCAACAACCCAGAAGACAGAAATCTTCATACTCTGATGACGGAGGCAGTACGACCTCTGAAACGTTGGTAAACATCGACCAGACTACACAGCGCAACAACCCAGAAGACGGAAATCTTTATCACTCTGATGACGGAGGCAGTATGACCTCTGAAACGTTGGTAAACATCGACCAGACTACACAGCGCAACAACCCAGAAGACAGAAATCTTCATCGCCCTGATGACGGAGGCAGTATGACCTCTGAAACGTTGGTTAACATCGACTAGACTACACAGCGCAACAACCCAGAAGACAGAAATCTTCATACTCATCGCCCTGATGACGGAGGCAGTATGACCTCTGAAACGTTGGTTAACATCGACCAAACTACACAGCGCAACAACCCAGAAGACAGAAATCTTCATACTCATCGCCCTGATGACGGAGGCAGTATGACCTCTGAAACGTTGGTTAACATCGACTAGACTACACAGCGCAACAACCCAGAAGACAGAAATCTTCATACTCATCGCCCTGATGACGGAGGCAGTATGACCTCTGAAACGTTGGTTAACATCGACCAGACTACACAGCGCAATAACCCAGAAGACAGAAATCTTCATCGCCCTGATGACGGAGGCAGTATGACCTCTGAAACGTTGGTTAACATCGACCAAACTACACAGCGCAACAACCCAGAAGACAGAAATCTTCATACTCATCGCCCTGATGACGGAGGCAGTATGACCTCTGAAACGTTGGTTAACATCGACCAAACTACACAGCGCAACAACCCAGAAGACAGAAATCTTCATACTCATCGCCCTGATGACGGAGGCAGTATGACCTCTGAAACGTTGGTTAACATCGACTAGACTACACAGCGCAACAACCCAGAAGACAGAAATCTTCATACTCATCGCCCTGATGACGGAGGCAGTATGACCTCTGAAACGTTGGTTAACATCGACCAGACTACACAGCGCAACAACCCAGAAGACAGAAATCTTCATACTCATCGCCCTGATGATGGAGGCAGTATGACCTCTGAAACGTTGGTTAACATCGACCAGACTACACAGCGCAACAACCCTGAAGACAGAAATCTTCATACTCATCACCCTGATGATGGAGGCAGTATGACCTCTGAAACGTTGGTTAACATCGACCAAACTACACAGCGCAACAACCCAGAAGACAGAAATCTTCATACTCACCGCTGTGAGAACCTCAAATCTTACACCGTCTGTGTTTCTTCTAATTCTGCAGATGCAGACAGAGTGAACGCTTACAACACCGCGTTCTTATGGCACCCGCAGAGTGGTTGGGTCATAGATGCGCGCGCACGGTGATTGAGATCAGTTTTAACTTAGATCTCTTTAATCGCGGTGTATCGAAAACGCGTAAAGTGATATCGCGTATAACGAGGGATACATGTACATTACTTTTCTACAGTGGAATTGAACATATTTCAGCTTTCGGCTATTCCTTAGCCATCATCAGAGGCTCACACTATTTAAACATTAATCTGTTAAAGGGCTATATGCAGTACAGTTTTGGCGGTTCTATCACCGGGGTCTTGTGTTCGAATATCACACGATGCATGAATGTACTTGTCCTTTCTTTGGATAGATGCTTTGACCCCCCCCCCCCCCGACCAAAAAAATAAGTCAGTTATGAATTGCAAGGACTTTGTAAGAAGAAGAATGATAATAACTTGCGTATTTTTCTCTGTTCCCAAGTTTCGTCACGTTATACTGTTCCTGCCTCTTCCAAATCAGTTTGCATCTCATCCGACTTTTCTTAGCTTTTCAGATGATTTGTCTTGGCGAATCAGTTAACTAGAATGCGAGGCATTACAGTTTCGCAATCCAGGCTTGCGTTACGTTCGGAAGTGTTCTGACCAGTTTCACGGGTACGCAGAAGCCCAGAGTTTCTGAACGACCTCGGGAGACGAAAAGATTTATTTTCGTGGGTTCCTGAAAACAAGAAATTCTGACACATAAACGGGGCGTGTCCAATCACGAGCGAAACAGCTTTTTCTTCCTGACTTCTAGGTGATGGTATCACGCGAATTTGAATCGAGAGATATTCTGTTACTCTGCTCTAAGTTTTTAATCACGGAGGTACGCGTCATAGGTTTTCGATAGGGCACGAGCTGTGCCCCTAGTAATAACTTCGTTTCCAGACCATCTAGACGTTGCGCTTTGAAGTTGGGGGTCGGCGGAAACAGACTACAGCGTAATTGATCTCCTGGTAAGGCCTCGTTCCTTTGTCTTATTCTAAGTATTACGACGTCTCTTCTTCTAAAAGGATTATATGTTAAAGCTTTAGCGCTGAATGCCAGATTCCTTCGATCTTTGTAAATGTTTCTTTCATCCTGTTATGTATTTGACACTTTCTTTTGAGAGTAAAAATACAGAATTCTGTTTTGGTATATGCGTTTCTTTAATTTATTATTTTGCGACTGTATATCATTCATCTGTGTTTTTTGTAACCGTATAAATGCATCGGGACTCCCAAAACCATACAGATTTGTTTAATTTATTATATATATATATATATATTTAACGACGCTTTATTCAGTAGCTTAGACTTTATATCGTTTCATTTCTTTTGTCATTGTTCTTTTAATCATTTCACATATACCGTGATATTTATTAAAAAAAAATTGACATTTCTTCATTTTAGGCAGACTGGCAATGCATTCAAAATTATTCAAATTTTATACTTGCCCTAAAATGTTTCTCTTTTTTAAATAATATTATCATACTGAATATTTTTCTCTAAAATATTTTTACGCCAGTTTTTAAAATTATTTTCACTTTTTAATTTGCATTTATGAAACGATAACGGCTGTCCTATAACTGCATTTTAAAAGAAAAATCTTGGGTTTATAATTTTGACTTGGATCTTTAATTTTATTTGTGTGGAATATTGGATCAAAAGGGTAGAGTCAGAACTGATACTGTATTTGAGTGCCTTCATTCGGAGACTTCGAAATACCAGTTCAGAGATGAAGCCCCTAACAGGACCGAGGGTGTGATGGCGTGTAGTTGGGCAAGGTTATCGCCGATCTCCTGGGGCGGTGATAGATGATTTGATAGAGCACTGGTGGGTTGATGACTAAAAGGGGAAGACCGAAGACCTCTCGGTAACACCCGCGTCAGGCCACTTCGTCCTTCGAAGATGTCCTTTTAAGTCACCCTCAACTGAACACCCTTCTCCACGGACAAACGCCAGCTTCTACCGTCTGAGCTATTGAACTGCACATTTTAAGTAAATGTGGAAGAATATTTCACTTTTCATTTGTAAGGTTACTTTCATTTTCTTTATACGTAGCCATTTTCGATAAGTTTACGTAAAGCCAAAAACTCTTCTCACCTCCTTGGCTGAATTTAAACTTCTTAAAGATAAATTCTTATGCACAGTTTCTGTAGACTTATTTCCTTCGGAATGAGAACACATAGTTAGAGAAATTATTTAATGAATCTTGTATTTAATACACATTGATTATTGACTTTGCGGTAACATTACCAATGCAACCTTGCATTTGTAAAGTATTCTCTTCGAATCTTTGTCAGGCCACCGTACCACCTGTACTGAGATTTATCTTGATTTTATTCAGACCCCATCGCTCATCGCCCTGATGATGGAGCCACCTCTGAAACGTCGAAAAGCGATTTCGATGTCAGTTTAGGTCTGAGTTAGGGCTTGGTGCTAACTTTACCCCTTTCTTAATCGACTTGCGAGCCTCCGGTTACAAATGACGCTGAGTTATTTAAACATCGTAGACGTTTATTAAAGAGTACTAACTAACTAACCAACCAACCAACAAGCACAGAGTCCTTCAGAAACTAATAGACTCTCAGCTAGTCCAGAAATTTCCCGACTGAAACTTACGGGACTCGAAATTTCGGTACCGTGTTCACAAAAGCCTCACACCGGTTCCTGTCCTGGGTGCCGTAAGTTAAATATTCTTTATTTACGCAGTAATACATAAACCCTCATGTATACCACAAGGATAATGTATTTTCCGCGTGTTATTAAAATTCTCAGTTGTTTTTTAAGGATTTTTTGGTGTTGATCTTAATCTGAAAGAGATGCTGGAGTGGGTCTTCCTTTTATACGTGATTTTGTTAATAGTTAAATTAATTGCGCTTTCTGCCATCTTGTGATATGGAGGCTGTAGTTCCCCAAACTGCACCCAGAGGGCAGAAACCATCTTGAACGAGTTAAGGGAGACGTAGAAAATGTTTTTGTATGAAGTTGCGATTAAATGTGGTGCTTCTTGGTTGGCGTTGGGGTGGAGGGGGGAGACTGGGATAACAAGAAATGTGTAGGAAGCGTAGCAAATTGGTAACGGAAGTGATAAGAGTGGATGTGACAACGAGGATGGAGAAAAAAACTCGTGTCCTGTTCTGCGTGGGCAAAGACACGCACATTTCATAGTTTTCTTGCTAAGGAGAAGATGAAACTGTACTTACGCCTTGCTTGTTTCAGGTTATGTCTTTCTGAGTTTGATAAGAGTTGCAATTCATGACGCAAAAACTGTTGATCTGCGACACTGCTTTGAAAATGGCGTGGATTTTTTTTTTTTTGCGTGTGTGTTTGTGAGTGAGTGACTTGCGTGTTCGTTAACCAGTTAACGAACATGGATAGAAAGTTATATAAACGTCTCCTAAACCTTGATAAATATTTTTAAGATATTGTAAATGCGTCATATTGTGATTATAAGTATTAAAATATATTAAAATATTTTGGCGTCAATCACAAATATAAAATTGTTAAAAGATTAAAACATCAATTAACGTTCCCCTTCGAGTACTCGATTACATAGGAACTTACACGACTAGTTTCGGCTATAATTTAGCCATCAACGGGTGTTATGTAGTTAAAACGTATTACTGAAATACTGATTTTTATTGTTTTTTATAATTTATATTCTTCATTTTCTTGTCCTTTATATTATTTCTTTGTTTCGTTGTATTATCACAGGTCACTGTTATTAGGTTTGTATTTCGTATTTTGTAGTGTCGTCAATATTTTGTGTAGGACCAAGAAGTAATATCGTAATCGTATTTAGTAGCAACGGAGATGTACTGGACTCGAAGGGGAACGTTAATTGATGTTTTAATCTTTTAACAATTTTATATTTGTGATTGACGGCAAAAAAATTTTAATATATTTTAAATATTTTTAAGTTAAGTTCGTAGAATTGTTATAATTGATTGTCTGAATCGCTTAACACTGAAGCATCAACGAATTTTAAAGAAGAATTATGCTTTATGTATTTAATACCGAATTTATTATTGAATCGTTATTTAAATACGCCTATTGGTGGAATGTTGGGCGATAAAATATTTGTTTCCGAACATGAATATGACTCTGGTATGTTGCACAGTGTAGTTTAGTGAAAACAGTAAACGGTTCTTACGAGACGATGTTGAGAAACATCTTAGAAGACATACCTGCTGCCGTGAGAACCTGGTATCTCGTTCACAGATAATTTAATCGATAAATCGTTAAAAAATCATTGTCTGTATGTGTAACTGTATCTGTTGGCGAGTATTTCGTCGACATGATTAGGTTAGGTTAGGTTAGGTTATTTCTCAAAATTTCGGAAATATGTGGGAACAATTTCACGAAGCTTCTGTAATTCTCGTGATAATGATTCATTATGTGAATATTATGTTGGAGATTGCCCCTTGCATGAGACAGTCTAATGAAGTACACGACGTTTCAGGAGTTAGTTTTACCACAGGAAGTACCGTATATCGGTTGTGAAACATGGTATTCTACTTTGAAGGAAGAACGTAGATTACAGTTGTTTGAAAACAAGGTGCACAGGAAGATATATGGACCTAGGAGGGATGAAACAAATGGGGAATTTAGAATATTTCATAATGAGGATGTGCGTATTGTACAATTCACCTGGCATAGTAAAATCTAGGAGGCTCTGCTGGGCTTGACATGTAGCATGCATGTGAGGGGGGGGGGGCAAGTGGTGCATACAGGATTTTGGTAGGGAATCCTGCTGGAAAACGACCACTGAGAAGACCAAGAAGGAGATGGGGGGATAACATCAAGATGGATCTTAGGGAGGTGGGCTGTGAGGATGGCAAATGGATGGAGTTGGCTCAGGGTCGTGGCCGGTGGCGGGCTCTGGTGTTGTCGGTGTTGAACCTATTGGTTCTGTTACTGAAAGTCCCTGGTTCTGATCTTGGCGCGGAAAATGGTTATTTTAACGAGTAGCCTTTTATGGTTTTACTCAGTCCCTACAATCGTATGTCGGGGCAGTATTCGGCCAATTATGTATCGTTCGATACATTCCGCGATGTGACACTCTCGAGTCCGCGCTTTTAAAGGCATCGTTAAATATACCATGAATACCTAAATAGGTAAGAACAGCGAAATTGATAACGGGAATTGATTATGATAGTCCGTAATGGAACAAAAAAACACATTGATTTGAGTGAAAAGCGGGCTTTGTATTCTAGAGTTAGAGGCAAGTTCGGATTTTCCATCTTCTTGTGTAATCAGCTTTGAAATTAATAGTCTTTTTGGATGTTTTTTGTTTTCACAGACTCCCTTTAAAGGGTAAAATGGGCTTATACCAGCTTATACCAGAAACTGAACTCACGTGCTGGAAAATAATAATGTCGTATGCTCGTTTTTCCTCAGGCTGTTCCTGTGAATTTTCTGTTACAGGAAAAAAAATCATTTGTAAAATTAAGTCTTTAGATCTTGTATTTTATCGTAACAAAAGTTAGTGTGTAGCTATGAACTGTGGATAGCGATTTTTACTAAAGTTTACAATGGCTACCTCCCCAGTTTTCTTCAGTGTATAACCTAAATTTGGATTTAATTATTAATTATGCGATGGATGTTTTATGTTGTGTGTCTTGCTCAGCTGGGGTGAGCGGGCCATGTGGCACGAACGGTAGAGATGAGGTTAGGTTAGGTTTTGGTTGGGGTTAGGTTTGGTTCAGGAAAACCTAAAGGCAAGAGGTTTTTATAAAAACCTATGCACATATGCGATTAATATTAAATTGAATCTTAAATAAACAGGATGTGAGGGTGTTGACTCGACTAATCTAGCCCAAGAAATGGACCGATGGCTGGATGTTGCGGACTTAATAGTGAACACCTTCGGTTTCGCAAGAAGCTAGGGATAACTGAACAAGTTAACCAATAATAGTTTTCAAAGAATAACTTTTCATTAAGGAATTATTTAGTCGGTCCTGCTTTGTATTCGCGATTACAGTCTTTGGTGCTGAACCTAAGACGTGGTAAAGTGACACTTAGTGACTTTAAGAGTTGAAGGTTTCACAGTGTTTATTTGGAGGAGTTTAGAATAAACGGGAAATAAATGTAGATTCTGATCTGTCACCACACTAAGGTTTGGAGGCAGATTCTCATATGTACATTGGGTCACCATCTTAGACTGTCGCAAAATAACTTGCAAAATACACAAAGTAAACTTTGAAAATGACAGAAAACTTTCAATGAGTAAGATAAGAAATCTGGATATTAATTTTAAAAAAAAAAACATGTGTGTATGTTAGTTTGTTGCAGTGTGCATCAAAGTGCTTAATCACTGCAGGTGTCTTTAAAATAATTACTAATCATTAACATTCAGTTCATTTTTGTAATATTTAATTAACATTTAAACGCCTGTAACAAGGTTCCAGCATAGGAGACTTTTGTATTAACTGTCCGCCATTTTGTTCTTTTAATTAGGACCTGTGTGACAGATGACATGCTGATTGTAATGTTTGTAAGGAAGCTGCCGTCTGGAGTAGGCGTGTGTGTTTGAAATCGTAACATTTCTTCCGGGATGGCGGAACCTGGTTTTTATACAGGGCGTTCCATTTAAAACGCAACCATATGTACGACATTGTAAGTTTTAGTGGCATAAATCCAACAGCCAATGTACGTCTTTATCAGGATGCTCGTTGCAAAATTCATCACGAAGAACAGTTAACGATTTCGATAACGAATGCGCTCTGCTCGTGAACACGCCATGTTAGCACCTGCGAAACTGGCGGTCTAGCAACCAGGATGACCTTGACTGTGTCGCCGCGGGGGTGGAGCGGAGAGTCTATTACCCGGGATAGACCTGCTTCTGATTTAATTTCCGAACCGTAGCACGTGATTGTGTTTTAAAATTATACATGTGAATGCTTCGTTGTGCTTGGTATAAAGTTCTACCTCTGCTTTTGGAGGGGCTGACACTAAATTTGAATCTTCATGGAAAATGCTCGCAGCCAATAGTGGTATGAACGACTGTTATGAATAATGTTAATTCTTTGTTCCCGGAGGCCTTACCCGACACAAGTTATAAATTCGGGCACCGCCGGAAATCGAACCCGGGGCCCCAGGGTTACAAGGCCAGCGTTCTAACCGCTAGACCACCTCATCTTATTATTATTTAGTGTTCTGTCTGACGACAGGTCCATATGAACAGGATCCTTCCATCCTTTTCTCGGACTGGGACCTGTTCATATACGTTCTTAGCAGATGATCCAGAAGTGGTTTGCCATTGCCTTCTTCTGTGTGTGAATGGAGTAATTGTTGGGATGCCACGGAGAAGCCGGGGAAGCCCCCGGAGGAAAACTCCGTGTTGCCTAGACCACGGCCTTGCCCAACACAAGTTATAAATTCGGGCACCGCCGGGAATCGAACCCGAGACCCCAGGGTTACAAGGCCAGCGTTCTAACCGCTAGACCACCGTGGCAGTTGATAATATTATACAACTGTTAAATCTTCCGTTTTTAGTTTCAGCGCTGTAATCCGTGAACTGTTGAATGTGGTGAATTTCTTTGTCTTGGATTGAATTAGGCATTTGAATTCATAGAACATTTAAGTGCTGTCTTTTAAGGGGATGAAGTAACTTAAATATTGATCGAATAGAGTCTAATAAGCCTTGCAGTATGCAATTGTCTTACGTCTGCGAGGAAAATTTAATTTTTTTTTTCCGATGGAGATAAAATGTAATAATTCGTAATGACATTTAAATTCAGACCCTTCTTTATGTATATTGACTCTTCGGAGCTGCTGATCATGAATTTAAAATGATTTCTTGTGCACTAATTGAATTTGATGGTGTCAAACAAGTTTGGGATCTCATTCACATTAAACAAACGGATTAGTCGAGACGTAGTCAATTTGAATCTCCGTTATAAAATCTACTGACTGACTCAACTTGACATTATTTCCAAGGTCATTTTTTTCACACATTTTCCACAATTTTACATGTGTTCATTAATGTTGAACTACATGTTTCGACCGAAGACGATCGTCATGTTCACTTAAATTGTACGAGTATGTTAGTTGTTTCACGTCTTTAATGCATTTGCTATTTTAAACTTTTCGATGGTAAAATAATAGTTAAAAATAAATTAATCTGCTAGAGGTGCTTTAAAATCATCCACAATTTGACCATGATAAATAACTGCGGATGTTAGATACATAAAGTTCTGTGTGTGGGTAGATTGTGTATGTACGAGCCTACAAATTATGTTTGAAATGGGAAAAAAAATTGCTGTCATCTGGGATGTTTCGCCGGGTAGTCTGGCAGATTTTGACCGACGTTTCAGAGATGCTTTTTGCGAGATTGTCACCCTGATGGTCGAGGCAGCATTCACCTTGCCCGAAGTTTTACACAAATACATGAACGTAAGTTTTGAACACATGTTTTCTTCTCTGCTGATTTATTTCTGTATCGGAAATCGATTTTTGACAACAGTATAGATTCAGAGGGCTCTAACTTTGTGTTACAACCTGATCGATGAATGCAATGCTTTCGATATTTTTTTTAAATCTCAATTTTCAGTTGTTATAATCTCTAATGTCTTTGGAAAGTCTTATAAGAAACAGGATAACCGTGCTACAACACGAGTGCTAACTAGTTGTTATTTTACCGTCAATTCAAACGGGTAATTTTATAGTAAACAAATAAAATATTAACAAAACATTTGTAGGACTGGATAATTATGTCGTTTAATTCTAAACAGAGAAGTCAATGTTCAGTGAATGTGTTTCGTTGTACCATAATGATAAGTTACTGTTAATAATAAAAATTTATATACCCTTAACATAATTAATTAACTAGATTTGTATTTATGCTGAAAATGTGATAACTACGTGGATCACACGTAGGTAACAGATTTGTAGGAATATTGAATACGAAAATGACATTGGTTGATGTCATGTAAACTGAGAAATTTCGTGTTCTGTACGATACCGTTTGTTATATTCGATACAAGCCGCAGTTCAAAGTCGTGAGTTACCTATTTAGATCAGATTATATGAAAAACGCCAACCGCGTTTCTGTGTTTCTTAAGGCTTCGACCGGGATGTTCTTTTGTTAAATCTTATGTGGTACCGCCTGATTCGACTTCTAATGGTTAAGTGAAGTGTTTTCTTCGCGGTACGGTCTGGATTCGTAAATATTATGAAGACGAGCTTCGGCTTCAAAGGGTTAACCAGCTGATTTTCGTAATGGTGAGGTGAAGTGTTTTCTTCGCGGTACGGTCTGGATTCGTAAATATTATGAAGACGAGCTTCGGCTTCAAAGGGTTAACAAGCTGATTTTCGTAATGGTGAGGTGTAGTGTTTTCTTCGCGGTACGGACTGAATTCATAAATCATATTCAGACGATCTTCGGCTTCAAAGGGTTAATTCACTCTCCGTAAACCATGAATAATTGACGAAAGTCTGTTCACATACACTACGAATTCTTACGGTTCTGTACTTTAAAAGATGTTTTGTTCAAGATTGTGTTACAGAAACATCTATTCGCTATCTGTTGATAGCAGAACGATAAATGTGGGTTTCAATACATCGCTTATCTTACTGGTCTCCGTCGCGACGCGCGTTGGTGTGACTGGTGGTGTCTCCTCGTGGGCCCTCCGCAAACTAGTCCGTTCGAGTCTGGGGTCGCCCCGCGCCTGTTCCCAGGCATCCAAATAGTCGCAGTGTTTCGCCATTTGTGCAGGGGCAAGCTAGGCCATGCGGTGACGTAGCCCGGGTCAAATCGGACCACTTTAATTTTATCAATTTTATTTTTTTAAATTTAATCGAATATGACATCGCTGGTTAACACTTAGAACCTACGGAAGTGTGAGTGTGTTGTGATAAAATTACTGGAATGGCTGAGAGGTTATTGGAGGAGGGGGGGGGGCGGGTGTCGGCAGTCTCTCATCAACAGTGTTGTCATCCTCGTTGTCATGGTACCGAGTCTGGAATTTTTGAACCACGTGACTGGAAAGTTGTTAATTGAAGCACGGTGGATTTAAAATGTACGTAATGGCTGCCACCATATCCTTGTGCTGCTATTTTAGTTCAGTTTCGTATAACATCTGTGTTTAATGTAGTCTCTTCTTGATTTGTGTTAATTCTCCAACCTCACGTTGCCTCGTAAGTGCAGTTTTTTTTAAATTATGCGCTGTTTCTGGTTTTATTCAACATTTTGTACCACATGGCACTAATACAGTGGGCTAGGCCACGTAATCTTTCGTATCTGAAATCCCATGTGCCCCTTAGATCGTCTTCCGTGGCTGTGGAGGTGAGTTGAAATCATGTTGCGACTTAGAGTACAGCACGCATCATAAGTCACTCCACCCTTTTCACACTCGTTGTTGCTGTATGCGACTACCTTCATGGGTGTCGGACACTCAAATAAAGCCGCCTTATTATTATAAGATCGAGCATTAATTTTGTAATTGTATTTCGGACACTTACATTATCTTTAAGGTTTACATGCGTCATGTTTGTGTTTTTGATTAAAATATATAATAAAATTCAGGTCAATACACAAAACAAATTTAAACATTTAAATGTTAAAATTTAAAATTTTAACATTTAAATTTTAAATTTTAACATCCAAATAAAGTTTTGTGTATTGACCTGAATTTTATTATATATTTTACTTACATTATCATTTTATAAGTTGATGCTCTAATTTTATAGCATTTTTAATAATAACGTTTGGTCTTCTTAGAGATGACTCCGTTCTTTATACCATTAATTAAGATCAGTCTGTTAGATGGATACCTTCTTACCTTGATGTAATGTGCGTGAATATTGGCATTTATAACAAAGATTGCGTTGTACGTCCTTAATATATATCGCCTTTTAGTTAATCATTAGTTGATGTATAACCTTTGTTTAGTTTGGACTATTTAGGTTTACTTTTGTGCATTTTATCCCTGCCTTTGTTCTACCTTAGTTTTTATTCTTTGTATGTATTAGGTTAGGTTTTATTTTTAGTGATTGGTATTTCTCCTTTTATCACAATGAAGCACATTAATATAATTATACTCACCATTCTGCTGGTTAATTCGGTCTGAATATATTCACGATACGTTCATGTTTGTTGTCAACCATAATCTAGGCCTGTATTAATATATTGCAGTTCATTTTATTTGAGTCCATGTAATTTTTTGTTGCTCCGTGTCAGGTTAGGGGCCGTCATTTATCTGTGTCCGTCCTATTTGTATTTATTTCGATGTGGCATCAAGAAATATTTGCAAGATGTTGTGCATTTCCACCTTTCGAATTTTGAACCCACGTTTGCTGGATTTGACGCTTCATTTGCTTCTCAGATTCCGTAAGAAATTGCATGCAATTCTTCAGACGTGAACCCTCGAGTCTTGCCTCATGTGTCCCGTTTGCTGATGACTAAAAAATTGTAGCTCTTACATACATTTCGGTCTAACCGTATTTTTTCCGTCTCTAAAATATGTCGCGGTTATTCAATTCCCTGATCTTTAAATTTTACGATCGTAAATGTGCGTTGTATTCTCAGTACAATTTAATATTACACGGTGAAGATTTTAATATTGGAATATAAAACTATTTACGTGAATTATATTAAATATATAAATGTCTTGCTTTAGGGTATGTTAAAATGTTACCCAGATAAACCCGGAATGAGCTGGCAGGGTCTTTTAATCAAGTTCGCGACGTGTTTTGGACGAACCCCCATTTCAGCTTCAGTGCATAACAGTAGTTTGATTTTGTGTCGGGTGGTACGAACTTCATATGACGCATGGCGTCTCGTGCCTACTGATTCGTTTCACAGATTTTACACCATTTCGCCTGTCATTAGGTTTCCTGAGGCTGTAGGCGTCTAGCCACGTCTCTTCGTCTTTGTAACTTTAATAAACTAAAATATATTCAGTTACTGAAATTTTACAATTTACATAACTTGTCTTTCAACTTTATTTCTTAAAAATTTGATCATCCTCGTTTTAATTACAGTTTCTCTGTGTTTTTCTTTAGCTCATTCTAGCGTCGGATTTGAGTTGTGGTAATTCTAAGGGAGGTCCCGGCTTAAATACTCGGCCCAGAGACCAGATATCATGACTTAAATTATTTTGAGCACAGTGCCTTATATTATACCTCGAATCTTTATTTTCGTTTACTTTTTTATTACACACCCTATCATTAAAATGTACATAATTTAAGAAAACGTACCGGCGTAGGGTACGACGGGGATTGAGTGTTGTTATTTGTTGCGTTAACCCATATACCCCCCCATTTACCCTACGTTGAGGATCAGAGATTTTTAGCACGTGATGCTTACAAATAAATTGATTGAGATTTTGCTTTACGTTTTCCGAATCGAAGTCATAATTTGGTTCCGAATGCAATTAACCGTGCACTTTACGTTTGCCTTTAAACTTTATTGTTCAAGAAGGGAGAACATTTTGGTCATGTGGGACCCCAAACTATTTGTTACACCCCTCCGAATTTAGTTGGAGAATATGTTTTATTGAACGATAAAATGAAAACGCGCAGAGCTGACAGTTTAATTTCAGCGTTCCTTGTCTAGTAATTGCGTTTTCGAACGCGTTGCCCGAAGCGAATGGCTGTCTTCTGTTTGTTGCGCCCTGTGGTCTGGTGGAAATTTACCGTAACTTCATCGCACTGATGATGAAGGCAGCAAGTACCTCTGTAACATCGGTAAAGTTCGTTAAATAAGATAGTATAATTGCGTCATATTGTGAATCAAATATTAAATTAATTATTCGGTTTTTGTCTGTCTAATCACAATTATATTTAAAATTTACAAATAAGATAATTAAAATATCATTTTATGTTCCACATCGAATAATCGATTTACAAATCGTAATTGGTAGCTGCTTCGTATAGGGGAGACCATGGTTTCGAATCTTGGCCGGGATACGGGTTCAAGTTTTTTGTCGGTAGCTTCTTGTACGGGATAATGAAATAGGCCACGACTGATTATTTGAACGTTCTTTCAGTTCATCATTAAAATATTATCCTATCTCCAATTAACGTGTTCAGTTGAAACAAGCGTTGTTAAGAAGAATAAGAATCAATCAACGTATCTTTTTTTTTCTCGTAGCAATTAAACTTCATCTTCACTTTTTGGCCCCCCAAATTAAACTTCCCCTAATTAAGTACTATACAGCATAAATGCAAGCGTTCATTAACTGTAAAAGTGTCTTAAATCAAAGAAGTATGAAGTTGTTTCGTGTTGCCAAACTACAGATTAAAATGCATTTTACTAGCAGAAACGTACGAAAATTCTAGAGTAAATCTTAATTTTATTAAATAAATCAGTTTGTCTTGTCTTATAGTGTATCGTACTGCAGATTTAAAGCTACAAGTATAATAATAAATCCATGATTTAAATAGATTTTTTATATGTAGTCAGTAATATCACACGTTTGAAGATGCAGTATTTTGGTTTGTAGTATGTTATTTTCAGAGACGAGGCACCGCGAAGTGCAGAGTTTAAGTCTTAGTAAATGACGTGTGGGATTTGCGGTCTACAGAATTACACTGGGGTAGTTCTTCGATTTTCCCTGTGGTAGACATCGCATCGACCTTGTGACTGGACCAAACAGCGCGATATCTCAGAGATTCCATTCTCATTTGCTGTTTCGCCTCTGTTCCGGCATTTATATGAGTTCAGCGGAAAGAAGTCAGCAGCTATATAATCATTTTCGGACTTGTTTCAATTTCTGCACATTTTGTCAAAACTTATTACCGCGATAAACATCGACCCTTTCATTCGGTATGTAATGTCAGCTGTGTGGACATGGTATCAGAGTGTAGTGTCTTAAAAATTATATTATAATTATGTTTTGCCCGTCTTACCACTTAAAAAGTCTGTTCGTACCTCAAAGAAAACACTACCCTTCCCCATTACGAAGACTGAGTATTTCTTTGTCAGGAAAATAGTCGTTGTTTATTTTGGCAATGAATCGAAACCCGCAGATACACTTGGTGGGGAAAATACGGATTTACTGAGTGTAATCAGGTGGTACATATGGTTACCACTGTGCTTTAAAGGGCTTAATTGTACTGTTTAGAATGAACACTTTTTATACAGGCGTACGTGGAGGTCATGTTTCTGGTCCCGTTATCCGAATGCATCGACCAACAGTAATACCATAATTCTGCTTAAACCGCAGTCGGCTTACAACAACATTAAGCCGAGACATCAATATTTAAAATGTTTTTAGTGGGTCGTGGATTTCGTATAAGCTGGAACTTTACATTCCGCGGCGACAGGGCGTTCATTTTGTTATGAACGTGATTGAACGTGGCGGTAAAATACAGTTAGTTCGGCTCATTTGAGCGCGCTCACTTCATTGCGACAGTGTCTTGAATACTCGACATATTTATTGAGATGGCCGTTCTTTATAATTATGGCGTTTATTTCAAATCGGAAGTTTTTCTTCTCAACTAAATGAGCGAACTGTGATCATATCCTGCTCTTTCTATGAGGTTCTCAGCGGGTGCCCAAGCGTCTTCTAGATCAATATCGTCAAACCCATCACCATTCCAGGGGCTCGCATTCTTTATTGCATCTTCTAACATCTGGATTCCCTGCACTCGAATTAATTTCGAATGTTTTGTACTTTGTTTTGGGAAATCAACGGGTGTTATTCCATCTGTCATTGTCTCCGTTCCAAGATAAAATGCACGGTTGCTGTAAGTAAAATATACGGCTAGTCCTCGTTGTCTTACCGTGGAGGATCAGGTTCGCTCCCATGGTGGGATCTGTGATCGACAAATTGGCACTGAGACAGTTCTTTGTCCGTGTCTTTAAGTTTTTCCCAGTCATTCCACCGCTGATCCATATGGATTCATGCGCCATGTGGGGATGGAGAGTGGGTCCGTTAGCGTCCACAGTTCCACACCCAATCATAACAAAGACAGTTTCAGGCGGATTAAATATTAGGTTAATGTTACCGGAAAACTATGAAATCCGGCATTTTATAGAATGCCTAAAGTCAGTAGGCAAGGTATGACATTCAGGCATTGTATGGAATGCCTAGGCATTTTATAAAATGCCTAAAACTTTTAGGCAATGTATGAAACTAACAGTTCATTTTATAGAATACCTAGGAATTTTATAAAATGCCTCAGATTCTTTAGACGAAGTATATAACAAAGAAGTTTCTATAATACGATTTATAAAGTTTTATTTTATCTTTTATATTTGCAGAAACTTATTATAAAACAATTTCTTTAATTCTCAAAGCTTTTGTTGTGTTCAGATTCAGTAGCTTGCAGTTTTCGCGACTATCTTACACAACCTCCATCTTGACTTCGATTAATTTTAATTAACGCAACCAAACAATATTAACATTACGATATATTTCATACTTTGCCTACTGACTTTAGGCATTCCGTACATTGCCGGTAACATATATATTGCACATGGTATGTAGCGTTTATGTATTACAGTCTGAAAAATAAGTGGTATGAAGCATTGAGTACCCTTGATATGTCAATGAAAGGTATTAAAATGGCGTATCTAGTCCAGCGGTATTCAACCTTTTTTGTTCGCGTACCCCCAGATATAATTTCTCTTCAACTTTGTACCCCCAAAGTCGTTGGTGTATAATTCAAGTTATACATAGTATATAATCTACATCTAAAATAAATTAAATAAATTACATTACTGATTATTCAGTGTTTATCATAAAATAATATATATATGTTTTAAATTTCACGTACACCCTAAGATGTTTTCGCGTACCCCCAGATATAATTTCTCTCCAACTTTGTACCCCCCAAAGTCGTTGGTGTATAATTCAAATTATACATAGTATATAATCTACATCTAAAATAAATTAAATAAATTACATTACTGATTATTCAGTGTTTATCATAAAATAATATATTTTTTAAAAATATCACGTACCCCCTAAGATGTCTTCGCCTACCCCAGGTTGAATACCACTGATCTAGTCGACACGCAATGAAGTGCGTGGGTAAATGAATGTACCCGTTTGTGGGTATCTGACCTCGTCAGTTTATTAATGTGGGCTGAATGGGGTTTCTTAAATGAATTTTGCGGTGAATTGATTTTTATGCTGCGAAGTCGTTAGCCGCATTACGCGTGATTATTACTGGTATCGCCTTTATTAGTTATCAATTACGTAAGACGTGTGATAATGGCATCTAGAATAAATATAAAATTTTCTTAAACTAAGCTATGGTGTTGCCCTCGTCTCTAACAGGTTAGTTTAAACGTAATGCCGCTGTAAACCGAAAATGTCTGTCTTCTGGGTTGTAGCGCCGTGTAGTCTGGTAGAAGTTTACCGACGTTTCAGACGCCCTTGCTGCCTCCATTATCAGGGCCGTGATCGCCACAACTCAGAAGACAGCCATCTTTGTTTTATATGAGAGTTTTCAACACGTAAAACACAGCTTTGTACATCACTGAAAAATATTATAGTTTTTGGCGTGATTCCAGCCAACAGCTTTAGAAATGCCCCTAGTGGCTTTGCATGCGTGTCTGTCCGCACGAGACAATTCGACGACTGCATGTCGTGTTTTTATAAAATTTTATATAATTGAGTTTACTAACGTTTGTTGACATGTCACAATTTTAATTTGATTCGGACAGCAATAACTTCCACTTTCAACAACACCTTCATGCATTTCTGAGTGTAACTCGCAAAATATCTATCTGGACAATTTCTGAAAAATATTTAAAACAAGATTTGTACATAAAATTTAACGACGTCTTCGGTTTATTATTTATTTATTTATTTAGTGTTCTGTCTGACGACAGGTCCATATGAACAGGATCCTTCCATCCTTTTCTCGGACTGGGACCTGTTCATATACGTTCTTGGCAGATGATCCAGAAGTGGTTTGCCATTGCCTTCTTCTGTGTGTGAATGGAGTAATTGTTGGGATGCCACGGAGGAAAACTCCGTGATGCCTACACCACGGCCTTGCCCAACACAAGTTATAAATCTGAGCACCACCGGGAATTGAACCCGCGACCCCAGGATTACAAGGCCAGCGTTCTAACCGCTAGACCACCGTGGGTATTGGGTATTCGAGATAATTGACGAATTTAAATTCTGTAAGTAACATATTTGTTCCGCATTGTGTACATTTTTAAACTTTGTCATATATGAGAACGTTTCAGACACAATGAAAATGTTCTCATGTGCCGAGGCCAATGGATTGATGTCAGTGTGAATGATTCCTACTTCTTGTGCATGGCAATAGTTCGGTTTGAAGCCGCAACGCGTCGCGCCAGTTGTCAGTTGTAGCGTGGGCTTGTGGCAGTTCGCCATGTCGAACTCCGCAAAGTAATAGGACAGCGAGATCTGCAGAATGATTGATTTCTCCCTGTGACCCTGTAGAGAGTTAGAACGTTTACCCTAATATTGCCTTCCTGTTGCATTGCATTGGTTATTTAAAGATGATGATTGTCAACGGTATTTTGGTAAAAAAATTCGACGACAGTAGTTAATTTAAAACAGGAAAAATACTGTAATTTAAATAAAACAATCTGGTAGTCAGATTCTGAGACGTCGTAATGAACCCCCGTGTTTTATAGAAGGCGTGAACCGTATGTTTTCGTCATCTGAGCGGATAATAACTTGCGTGTATGTACTCTGTTCTACTGAGTTGGTTAGTTGGTTACTACGTCGACCAGTAATTATACCATTGTATAGAATATAAACATAATTCTTGGCAATTACTTTGCAGTGGATTTCTAGCCTTCTGTAGCTGACCTCATTAAAATGATTCCAATTTGGAGAATGTTTACAACGCCATAATCGTATTACTTTGACGAACGTAGTTGTTCCTGCCGGCTTCTCACCTCGGAGGCTCGTGTTCTTGCCCAGGGCAGTTCTTGCGGGATTTCTGGAGGACGAAATGGCACTGGGGCATTTTCTCTCCGTGTTCTTCTGTTTTCCGCTGTGTGTGTCATTCAACCATGCTCCATGTTCACTCATGTACGAGGTGCGATCGGAAAGTTTCAAGACTGTGTCAATAGCGGGCGAACCGGATGTAGTACGAGCTTCTGCCTTTAGGGGGTGCGGCCTACATTCATAGTGAATCAGTGTGCCAGCCGGCATCATCGAATTAGCATTTGTTTCTTAGTTACGGGTGTTTTGGTAGTGCATTACACCTCAAACACCATGGCCGTCATCCCGCACCCTCCTTATTCGCCGTGTGACTTCTTCCTCTTCCCAAAGATGAAAATTCAGCTAAAGGGAAGGAGATTTGAGACGATAGAAGAGATTCAGGCAGAATCGCAGATGGTGCTTGACAGGCTGACAAAGAAATATTTCCAGGGATGCTTTCAGGCTTGGCAGCGGCGCTGGGATCGTTGTGTTCACTCCCTGGGGAACTACTTCGAGGGTGATGGATGAATTTAATACCTGAGATAAGTGTACGGGTTTTTATAGGCGCAGTATAGAAACTTTCCGATCGCACCTCGTATCATCTGAGGGGTGGGCAAAGGGCCACTTAAGAGTTCTTACCTCATTCCAACAAAAATATCAGCAGAAATCACGGGTACAAGCGCAAAGCGAGGATTATCTGAAAATTATTTGATCCGACGTTTCGTAGTCTGACTTTTTATAAGTTGTGGACGTAGTTTTACAAGGATTGTAGGATTTGAGGTTTTCACTGCGGTGAGTATGAAGATTTCTGTCTTCTAGGTTGTTGCGCTGTGTAGTCTGGTAGATGTTCACCGACGTTTCAGGGGTTCTTGCTGCCTCCATCATCATCATGCTACACGGCGCAACAACCCAGAAGACAGCCATCTTTACAAGGATTGTTGTATGTGCCATCGATGCACAATTAGAGATTCCCTTGATGAAATTCTGCGGTCTCTAACTTTACGAACACCCTGTAAATGTCCACGTGGATGAATTAATTCGCAGGCAGAGAAGGATAATCGATCTGGTATTCAGACTTTGAAGTATTTCCTGTCCATATGAATACCCATTCCTCTTTAAAAGCCTGAGGTCGGAAATAGTCAGCCATATTGAAAACTGATTGCGAACTGAAGGTCCAGATAGTCAATAGTGGGCCACGGAATGTGAGAAGGAGGCGACCGCCTGTTTAATTACGTCATGGGTGTAGAGGGGCTGGACGGAACTGCGCTGTTGTAATTGAATTCATCATATTACGTAGTTTGCCTGATTAAATGTGACATTATTTATGAAATTTCCAAGGCGTGTTTTCGGTAACAACTGTCGAGTGATTGGTTTAGCTTCAGAAGCTAATAGTAGCTTATGTTTGTCAGAAAATTCCCCTTTTTTGTGGATCAGTTAGTGATTGCCGTGTTCACAAGAGTTCGCCATTTGATTCTGTCCCGAGTAGGATTAATTTTGAGTTCATACGATGTGACGCCAAAGCTAACATAAATCATATTTCTTGAGGCGTGTAATGGCACAGACGGTCCTGTCGCCATCTTCTCATCACGGATGTCCGTGGTGGAACCCAGAACAATTCGTGTGGGATTTGTGGTGGTCAAAGTATCGCTGGGATGGGTTTTTCTCCAAGTCCTTCGTTTCTCCTGCGATTAGTTACTTCGCCCCTACTCTGTATTCACCCGCGTGTCATCTGGAGGTTGGACAGTGGCCACGGTCTTACTCCATGACGACGGTAATACGCGTGGCGTAACATGCGGTTGGACTTTCGAACACGAACACTCAGGGGATTGACATGAGAGAGTAAATTCATCTCACAAAGTTTACGAGGATCTGTATTTATAAACGTTAGGACGTTTCATGAATTATGTATAATATAAAAATTGTACCGCCCTGTCAACAGAGTCCGAGATTGAAATGCTGTGAAAGAATTGTCTGTTCACGTGAACACGAATCTTTCCCGAGTTTTACATGTCTTGACTTTTATGGTCCGAAAATGCAGTACTCTGCGTCTTACGAAACGTTTACCGCGTTATAGGAATGAAAGTGTCGAGTTTTGAGTTCTTATTTTAATAAATTCGCGTAGTTTCCAAGCAAGACGGGAGTGGTTATTTATTTAATTATGGTTTATTTGATTACTGTAAAGCGTCGAATGAGAGGATGACAGTGAATAATGAATTGTAAAGGATGTGGGAGGAAGCGGTCGTGGCCGGTATTTACCTGGAGGGACTGAGGGAAACCACAAGAAACCTCATTCAGTATAGGCTGTTAGCGTATCGAGATTTTATCCTTGTATATCTCGAATACGAAGCAGGAGTGCTAACCATTCGACCACGACATTTGGTATGAGAGTGCGTATTTAGATGAGTGATTCTTTTTGAAGTAGCCGTTCGATGATGACCTACATTTATATTTAGAGCCGGCTTATGTTCCACACTGAACGCCTCCAAGAACGGAGCGCGGAGGAAACGTATTAGGTGGATTACTTTATACCTCGAAACGACACAGCACGCTGTGTGGTTGGTGGCTAAAAGGACGTAGTCCACATGAGGATGATAGCTGTGAAAATGTGGGTTCAGCAAAACCAAAATTGTGTTCGTAGACTTTAAACTGGTCGACACTGTTACTGATGGCGGACGGATCGCGTGTCGTGTGCTCCTGATCAACGTTACTCGCGACACAGACCAGTTGGCGTTGAATGATACAATTTCTTGGCTTTATTTTGCAGACTGTAATGATTACAAGACACAGATTTAATATTCGAACCTGTTGTTGACAGGGTAATACAGGTTTTTGAATTGTTTTTGCATGAGATGATAAAGTTGCGTCATATTGTGATAAATATATATTTGTTTAAATCTTGTCAGTCTAATCACAATAAAATTCCTATTAAATATTAAAATATTACTATAATTAACATTTAAATATTTAAAATATATCAAATGATGCTCTCTATCGAAATTTTCGATTTACATTAGAACATCAATTTTTACACGACATGTTTCAGTTCTAAAAGAACCATCTTCAGGTGTATAAAATTTTTATTTATTTTATTTAGTGTTCTGTCTGACGACAGGTCCATATGAACAGGATCCTTCCATCCTTTTCTCGGACTGGGACCTGTTCATATACGTTCTTGGCAGATGATCCAGAAGTGGTTTGCCATTGCCTTCTTCTGTGTGTGAATGGAGTAATTGTTGGGATGCCACGGAGGAAAACTCCGTGTTGCCTAGACCACGGCCTTGCCCAACACAAGTTATAAATTCGGGCACCGCCGGGAATCGAACCCGAGACCCCAGGATTACAAGGCCAGCGTTCTAACCGCTAGACCACCGTGGCTGTATAAAATTATATAAACTTAAATATAATTTCTTAAATGCAACTTTTTAGTCAGATGTTTATCAGATTTCAAATTTTAAATGATGTTTTCTTCCAGATTTTTATTGTATTTTTTAATATCGCATTCGAAGTTGTTCTGTATGTACGTCATGCTCTGACTTCTTAGTGAATATAATTTAAATATGCTGTGGTCCTTCTAAAGTATATATTTGACGTCTTGATATTCCGGTGTGCTGGTTTTAATTTTTGGTCTCATAGTAGTGTTCTAATTTCCACTGTTCAAAGTCCACGAATGGCTTCAACTGTTATGAGATATCAGTAGACTTCATTTTCACTAATATTATGAAACCTCACATAAATTAGGGAGATAGCAGCCCGTATATTTCAACACGTTATCCCGTTAATATCAACTGAAAAGTTACCGCCGTCTGTGGCAAGGTCGAAGGGGACAGTGCGTTCGAAACGTCTGGAGCCGATTCTGTCTATAGAAATTTTGATGCTCGTTTGGGGCGTCGCTTGCCAAACAAGAGCCAAGGTATTTTATATTCAGCTTCGGTACTTGATTCACGGGGAAATAGAACATGAACATTCCTTACACAACTCTCCGACGACCTAGCCTTTACTTTGTTTCCTAGAAAATCTAGTTTGATCCTCTCAAACACGTGTTCTGGTCGCCGGCAAGGTAATTCTGATTTGATTGTTTTCCCGATAGTGCAGTCAGACAGAAGTTCCGACTACTGCGCTGCTGTGTTCGTTCATATCGGACTGTAGAAATAAGTCTTAACAGTCTTTTGTAATAGGATGGAAATTTGCGATTTTCGTGTTTGAGTCTGTGTAAAAATAAAACAATTTTGCCGATATTTTGTATCGAAGTGTGTTAACAGTAGATGGACGTTGACATGCGTGAGTTATGGACGTTTGGCGTCTCCCTATTAAGGCTTCGACCGGGATGTTCTTTTGTTAAATCTTATGTGGTACCGCCTGATTCGACTTCTAATGGTTAAGTGAAGTGTTTTCTTCGCGGTACGGTCTGGATTCGTAAATATTATGAAGACGAGCTTCGGCTTCAAAGGGTTAACCAGCTGATTTTCGTAATGGTGAGGTGTAGTGTTTTCTTCGCGGTACGGACTGAATTCATAAATAATATTCAGACGATCTTCGGCTTCAAAGGGTTAACAATTCATCCACAGTTTCACTTCGGTTTTAATTTTATTACTTTTATTTTAAATTTAATTTACATTTCTCTGACTGTGTAAACTAACAGTGATGAATTGACAAGAGCTAGTCATTAGTGACAAACACTTTATTAACAAGCACAGTCAATTTCACAAGAGTTCCGGGCTGGGTTTGTTTCTTTCATACGTAATTATCCGTTGCAACTGCTCCGGTCATATATCCGATAATGAAATGGTTGGTGAGTGCAGACAGCGTTTTAATTTATTTCAAGATTGAACTCTTTACGAAATACAGGGATTTTCTCTTACGAGATGTCTGTTAGCCTCACAAGAAGACGTTTCGGCCTTCTTTTAAATCTATGTTTTCTTAAACTGAAAATCACAGCGGCTTTGCAATATATCGCCTATGTATGATAATGGATAATCTATTGAAAATCTTTTTATAAAATCTGGCAGTGAGAAATTGTGTACGAGACACACACATTCTCTTCCCCTCTCTTTCTCTTAAATTTATTTTAAACTTATCTGCCTCTGAAGATATTAAACAACTCACACCCATTTCTCAGCTATAGCTAAGAACCAATCATTTTGTACAGTCTCTGGCTACGTTCTGTATGCCATTGACACCTTCTTGGAGGTGGTAGGATAATATTAAAATGAGTCTTAAATAGGATGTTAGAATTTGGATTGGATTTAACTGGTTCAGGTTGAGGTCAAGTGGTCACCTGTCGTTAAAAAATGAAATGATCTACCGGGGTACATAAATCATGTTGATTTTATATACTGTCTGAACCACTAACGGTCGTCGTAAGAAAGAATGCGTTTCTCGGTGTTAGGCAATTATCAGTACAAAGACTGCCGACACATATAGTTTACTGATCACTGTAATTTGCGGAATGTCTGTGCAGTCAAACTTCTTTTTGTAGATCTTCATGCACGTCTGATCTATAACTTACCTAGTAGTTGAAATTTAATTACGAGAAATAGTTTAAAGAAATATGAACGTGATTGGCTGTTAAGAAGATGTGACCTAATATTTAACTTCCTGACGCAAATACACTCGTTTCGAATACGTAATTTGACTTATTTTTATAGATATTTACAAATTTATTATAGTATATATTTATTTATTATTTCAGTCTATACACAAACTTAGTTTTTTAAAATGTTGTTGTTAAAATTAAAATTTAGCGCTTTTCATCGTTATTTCGATGTTACAATTTCAGCGCTTATTATTTTACGACATGTTTCGATGCTATTGCATCATCTTCAGGTCTTTTGTTGTTATTTTCATCTTTAAAACTAATATATATCTATTAATGCAACCTTTTATTGATTTATTTGTTTTGTAGATTTCTTCCTTTTGGTCTTCGTAGTATTTTGCATATTTTGGTCAGTTGTTCATTATTTTGTGAAACAATTAATTAACATTTGAATTATTAATATTAATATTAATATTAAAATTATAATAAACATATCAACTCTTGGTATGTTTATTATAATTTTACAAATATATATATTTTCTACGACAATCTCCAAACTCATTTTCATATTAATATTAATAATTCAAATGTTAATTAATTGTTTCACAGAATAATGAACAACTGACCAAAATATACAAAATACTACGAAGACCAAAAGGAAGAAATCTACAAAACAAATAAATCAATAAAAGCTTGCATTAATAGATATATATTAGTTTTAAAGATGAAAATAACAACAAAAGACCTGAAGATGATGCAATAGCATCGAAACATGTCGTAAAATAATAAGCGCTGAAATTGTAACATCGAAATAACGATGAAAAGCGCTAAATTTTAATTTTAACAACAACATTTTAAAAACTAAGTTTGTGTATAGACTGAAATAATAAATAAATATATACTGAATTTTAACACAAACATGACGCATATAAACTATAAATTTATTATAGTTTATTCGTTGCAATTGTTTTGTTAAGTGTTTTGTTTGCAAAGTTCTATTAATTTCAGACAATTGTAACGTTTTATTTGAAGGTCTTGGTGTCTAAATTGTTCTACCAGTGTCACAAAATGTTTTTTAAACGCTAAGCCGATAACGTCTCGTGAAATGCTAATTATTATATTTGACTATAAAAACAAAAGTGGGATGTGGCGTTACTGTGACGGACAGCGTGATCTTTCGTCTTGATGTAAGAACAATTCTTTTTATCTTGTCGAGTACAAAAGCCACAGAAGTGAAAAATTATACCAGCCGTGAAATCCGACTGTACTAAAATATTGATGGCAGTTTCTGAACAGCTCTTCACTGAACGGTGAAGACATTAATATTGTATAAAGAAAATCATCCCTAGATGTGGTAGCCCATTCTCTTCGTAGCTTAGGTGGGCGTCATGTCTCATGGAAGTCTGAAACCGTCTCAGTTTCGACAAAATGTCTAAATAGTTTTTCTCGTTTTATTTCAATCGGAAATTATGCTTTGAATTGTGATTTTGGAAATATATAATTCTCATTGCGGTTTAGATGTAATGTTTCCATGTTTAAAGTTAAATATATCTGGAAGAGCGTCTTTAAATAAGCAATAAATATCATTAAATAGTATTAAAAATATATTAAAATTGGCCGTCAATCACAATATAAGATAATTAACGTAAAATGATTTTTTAATCTTTTAATTATCTTATATTGTGATTGACGGCCAATTTTAATATATTTTTAATACTATTTAAATAAATCACAATATGACGCACCTACAATATCTTATAAATGATTAAATATAAATACTTTGGTTCCAAGGGGATTCAGGAATGATATAAAGATAATAAAAATCATTAGACGTTGAATTTTAACGGGTCTTTTAAACTTATGAGCAGACCTTGAGGGGGAAGGGGGCGCATTCACCCCCTGTTATGGGTCGCCGGACGCAAGGACACTTCGTAGAAGATGGCGCGTACAAAATGATTCATACTATTTGAGATATTTCTCAGATAGTATTGAGGCAATTATAATCGAATCTGCTTCTTCACAATAATCTGTAAATACGGGATTAAACTTGTTGCATTTCGCGAGAGTCGCTGAGAGAGTCCATCAGTGTGACGCAATCATAGTTGCTAATTTGTCGCTCATAATTAAGGCCATAAACGCTTTAGCTGAAAGTTGCTCACTACGATGACTGCTTCCATAGCTCGTGGTTTCTGGTTTCAGGGAAGATTTTATTCGTGTATGCTGATAAAAATCGCACAAAGAACATTGGCGGGCCGTGGGTTGCGAAACCCTGTTGCAGACTGCTCGTTTCTTGTTATACGGGACTGTCTTGTGATGTCATTTAATAATTCGTCTGAGGTCTTGTACTTACTCTTAGTACCTGTAAAACGATGAATGTAAGGATGGGTGTTGGTTGCGAATATGTAGATGTGATTTATGCTAATTTTAAGGTACAGTTCAATAATTTACCTGGAGGGACTGAAGAAAACAATTGGTCACGAAAACCAGGGCTACGAATTTCGTAATAGATGGGGACATTTATTGACCAGCGTGGCGAGTATCATGTTCTCAAGAAGGACTTTGCTCCCACCCCCTCCCCCGACAAGGACTTGACATTTCTTTAGTCGTCTGTGTAGTCTACGAGTGGGAATTAATTTGCGTAGTGGGAAACTTCATTATTTGTGGTCTTCAAGTGGTTTTCTTACGGGAATGCCACGTGTCACGCTTCGCGGGAATGTGAGTAAACAAGGCAAATTGAAAGATTAAATCGTTGGTGGGACTGCGGAATTGCAGTGTGCCTACATTCTGGGGGATTTGGTTGTTAGAATATCAGTTTAATTGAAGTCGACCCTTCGCTGTTTACTTTTTGAACGTTCTGGTCGCTTTAATAACGAGATTTCTCAAAACCTTTACGGTAACTTCCAGCATTTCACTATGTACTCGTATTTAAATTAGTTTGTATATTCGTAATTTTATTATTTCCATATTCGCCGTGTTTTAACTTAGTAACATGTAAGGACCAGTTCTTACCTAAAAGAAAACACATTGCGTCTGATTAGGATTGAGGTTTTCATGGCGGTGACTTGTGGCTTGTAGCGTTGTGTAGTCCTTTAGAAGTTTACCAACGTTTCAGAGGTCCTTGCTGCCTCCATAATCAGGGCGA